>NC_060959.1:8467115-8492115 GCF_910589235.1 Vespa crabro
GAAGAAGAAATAGAAGAAGAAATAGAAGAAGAAGAAGAAGAAAAAGAAGCAGAAGAAGAAGAAGAAGAAGAAGAAGATGATGATAATGAAGACAATAAAGAAAATGAAGAAGATGAAAGAGAAAGACAGAATAGAAGAAGTAGAAGCAGAAGTAAAAGTAGAAGAAGAAGAAGAAGAAGAAGAAGAAGAAGACGATCATGATAATGAAGACAATAAAGAAAATGAAGAAGATAAAAGAGAAAGACAGAATAGAAGAAGTAGAAGCAGAAGTAGAAGTAGAAGAAGAAGAAGTAACTAATGCTGCTAGATAATAAAGATATAAATGGACTGAAAGATAAAAAGAGAAGAGATTATATTATTATTCGGTCAGTTTATCTCTCGCGTAGTCGTCAATCACCTTATCTATATCATTTTTAACAGAGAACAAATTCGCCGTCCGATAAAAATGCAACACGGTGTGAATACAAGCACAAGTTCGAGGACATTCCGCGAGTTCATATACATGTCCATACCCATAATCTGTCTATCTACTGTCTGTATACTGTTTTTTTTTTTTTTTGTGTATACTATTATACACAAATGTATGTATATATGTACGTACATACGTACGTATATATGTATCTATGTATGTATGTATGTATGTATGTATGTATGTGTATATTTGTCTTTTATGTACGTGCATACGCGTAGAAACAGCTCGTTAGAAAATTGCAATACGTTATCGCGTTCGTTCCTGTTGCTTTTAACTGTTCCGTCGATATCGCGGATCGCCTTGGCACTTCTCTTATAAATGAAAACATTAATTTATTCGATTTATATATTATCCTTCCTTTTCTATTTTTCTACTCTCTCGCGCACTTTTCCCAGTCTTTTTCTTTAACACCATTTCCTTTCTTTTTATCTTTCTTTCTTTCCTTTTTATTCCTTTTTTGTTTGCTTACATGCTTGCTTGCTCTTTCCTAAAAAATATCGTGTACCGTACGTACAATATGGCGTTTATTACGAGAAAATTCGAGAGATTTTATAAGTCAAAGTCTTACCAATTAAATTCGTAACACCCTAAGAAGTCCGTGCATCTCAATTTGTACTTTTTTCTTATCTTTTTTTTCTTTTTTTTTTTTTTTTTTCTTTTACTTTGCTTTTATGTATATAGATCTGTCTGTGTGTGTATGTGTGTGTATGTGTATTTTTTTTTTCGTTTATTTTTAATTCCACCCTTTTTTATCTTATTTTTTTTTGCCTTTTTTCTTTTTCTTTTTTTTCTTTTTTTTCTTTTTCTTTTCTTTTTCTTTTATTTTTTTTTCTTTTTTTTTTTTTTTTTTTTTTTAACACGAGGAGATCTTCGTTACTTTATAGTTTTGACGATAGACCGTGTTGCTTCGACAGAATATAATCTGAAGTTAATTTACAGCTATTTTACGATAATAGTATTTCCCCGTATACAGAGTGTTAGACAAAAAAAAAAAAAAAACAAAGAAAAAAGGATTCATGATTTAGAGGGCATGTATTTATAGTACTAGTTGAGCTGAGTAAAAAAGAAAAAAAAGAGTTTAGTCAATGTGCAATCAAAAATTGATCCTGATATTAAATTATAAATGATTTTTAATAATTTTTCTATTATAAATGATTCTCTCTCTCTCTCTCTCTCTCTCTCTCTCTTTCTCTCTTTCTCTCTTTCTCTCTCTCTTTCTCTCTTTCTCTCTACAAGTATACTCTCTTTTTACTTTTGTATGCAGCCTAGGAATGAAGGATTGAGTTGAGTTATATCAATATATAAAAAAAAATATCCCCCTCTAGATCGAAGGTAAAGGATTTGTGATTTATGCACGATAAAGAGCTCCGTCTCATTTTATGATCATTTTGAAATTAGATTAATCAATGAAAGATAGATAGAGGTAGAATTTAAATTTCCCTCTTTTCTATTATATTTTCTGTTTTATTATTAGACATATCTAAATGAACTTATAATGCAAGAATAATTTGAAAGAGAGAATACCACATTTCTTTGGGTATCAACATATGGAAGCTTGTTTAGTAGATAATGGAAGCAAGAGATGTAGCTTTAGTAAATATATATACAGATGGCGCGCATACGACTAACAGAAGCAATTAAATCGTTATGATTATCTAAACTGGAAATTATTTATAAGGTCTCTCTGTGTCAAGGTCAATTTTTTCCTTTCTTCCTTTCTACTTTTTCTTTTTCTTTTCTTTTTTCTTTTCTTTCCTTTTTTTTTTCTTTCTTTTTTTTTTTTTTTTTTCGCGAGTCACATTTAAATTAAGAATTTTGTACTCAGCTTAATAAGCACCATATATATATGTATCTCTTCTAAGTCTTGAATTCTTTTTCCAACATTCTATATGCAGATATGTGTTTTGTGTAACTTTGTTTACGGTTTTTTTTTTTCTTCCTTCTATCTTACTTTCTTCCTTCCTTCCTTCCTTCCTTCCTTTCTTTCTTTTTTTCTTTCTTTCTTTCTTTTTTTTTTCTTTCTTTCTATCTGTCTATATTTCTTTCTTTCTCTTTTTTTTTTTTTTCACAGATCAATTTCACGACGGATTAATGTCGCATTTTTTTTTATATATTCGAGTATATTCGCGGGATAGTTACATTTTCACGTTTCCCTGAGTTTTGATTTTACTGTAGTTTTGTTTTTACGTGTGTCAACGAAGAGGAGGAGAAGTGCGATGGAAATAAAATGGAATAGAGAAAAAAAGAAAGAAAGAGGAATAGAGAACGAGAGAGAGAGAGAGAGAAAGTGACAGAGAGATAGATCGAAAGAGAGAAAGAAAGCGAGAGAGAGAGAGAGAGAGAGAGAGAGAGAGAGAGAGAACGTGAAAGATAGATGGAAGAAGATACTGACAGATAAAAGGAAAAGACAAATGGTAGAGAAAAAGAAAGATAAAGAGAAAAAATGTAAGAAAAATATAGAAAGTAGAGAACGAGAGAGATAGATAGATAGATAGATAGATAGATAGATAGAGAGAGAGAGAGATAGAGAGATAGAAGTAAGTAATCTGTTTTCGGGGAATGCATTAACGCAGTAGAGAAAAATTACATCGATGAGGCATTATATACGCGATGAAGATTCATCGTTTATAATGAAAAGCAATTAACGTCCTCTTGCCCATCGCAATATGGCGTCCGCTAAGACGTCGAGGTGCGCTCTTGTCTGAAAAAGAAAACAAAATGGACAGATTTTAATATTTCTGCAGACAAATTATCATATTAATGAATTTTTATCGATGATAATATCGTCAACTTTATTGTGTCAACGTGCATTTTTTTTCTCTTCTTTCTTTTTTGTTCCTTTTTCTTTTCTTTTTGTTTTTTTTTTTTATTTATCTCATTAGATTCATACTAAAGAAAAAAGTATACTATAACAAATATATAATAATTTGGCATAAATTTATATATATATATATATATATATATAATATGTCTACAATATCAAATTGCAATGAATATTATATTATATATATAATAATATTGTATATAACAGTTAACAGACATATATAGATATTTATAAAAAAATATATAAAAATTGTATGTAATGTAATCTATATCCGTCATTATATTCAATTATAATAAATGATCGCGTGCACTGTCAAATTCTGACGTACATACATCCATATATATATATATATATATATATATATATATATATATATATATGTAATAACATATCACAAGCTTAATCAATCACTTGATCGTTTCGAACAGATACTATATCTTTTTAATCGAGGAACCATTAAAAACACCCTTCTATAAATGTATTCAATCCCTTGTCAGTCATATAGTACATTTCGAACTATTGTTTCCCTACCTAAAAACGATTTTTAATTTTTATTTTCAATTGAGGTTCACATATCTTAATTGATTCTCGATAATGTAAAATTATTTCGATATAAAATAAATTATTACAATGTACATATATGTCACTCATAAATTTCGCAGATTTGTCATAAACTGTACAATAATTTGTAGTATTTGGAAATCTCGGTTGATATCTGATATTGGAAATACATGTAAGATAAACAGAGATAGGTAGGTAGATAGATAGATAGATAGATAGATAGGTAGATAGATAGATAGATAGATAGATAGATAGATAGAGAGAGAGAGAGAGACAGAGAGAGAATGACGTTCGTAGAAATGCAGATTGGTCTACTAGCGTAGCAGAGGGTAAGTTCTCGAGGGTGTTTCCTTTGGGTGGTGGCTAAGGTTCTGGTTATGGTGTGTGTTGGCGAACGCGAGCTCGCTCTCTCTCTCACGCACAAAGGGACGCGCCCACCTGATATTCCAGGGGATATCATGCGACCTTCCTGTCAAGAACGGGAGAACATATAGAAGGACCAGGAGTCCTTTCATTCGGCTTTGCTCTCCAAGTCCTACGTATATTACGTATCTTACGTACATATATATATATATATATATATTATATACATATATATATATATATATATATATATATATATATATATATATATATATGTACATGCATACATAGATCATCGTATTATACGTATACATAGTATATTATGTGCTCTCATTCTGTCGTTTTAGTTTTAATTAAAATCAAACTATCTTTCAAAAATTACTTTGAGAAAATAATAATAATAATAATAATAATAATAATAATAATAATAATAATAATAATAATAATAATAAAAATCGTTAATAATAATAATACGATTGGACGACTCGACTTTTTTTTCTCGTTTATTCTTCCCCATTGAAATAACGTGAACAATAATAAGTTATGTGTTCTGTGTGTGTGTCTTTCTCTCTCTCTCTCTCTCTCTTTTTCTTTCTTTTTCTTTCTTTCTTTCTTTCTTTCTTTATTTCCTTTTTTTATCATTCTCTCCATACTTCGCCTATACTTCAATTTCATTTTATTCTCACGTATCGTACGATTTCACGTAGCAGTCCTGTATTCTAAAGATTATTATTACGGTTCGTCGTCGTTCGTTGCACGTATCGTGCTTCCTACTCTTTGAATAAAAGGCAACATATCGAGAGAAATTTTGTATTCATTAAGATTAGACCTTAGATATAACGAGAAGATAAATATAGGTATAAAGTAGATAACGATAAGTATAATAGTAATTAGCTAACCAGCTGAATTTAACCGACCAGGAATTTCGCAATCGGGGTGAACGTCAAAAGGCAATTATCACGAGCGGTCATTAAACTGATAATTATGTTGGAGAAAGGAAGAAAAAGAATTGAAAAGTACTTATTATTATTGTCGGTGACGACAAGGGATGACGACGATCTTTGCGTGACGTCATGATCTTTTTTTTTTCTTTTGTTTTGTTTTCTTTTGTTTTCCTTTTCTTTTTTCTATCAACTTCCAAAGGAAATGGAAGCTTTGGTTAATAAAGATAATTAATTTTAACGAAATTAATCGAGATCGATCACGATCATGGGGAATGAATCCTTCAATATGTACACACGCCTACGGTCTTTAGGGGTCAAACGTTTCTTGGCGATATTAAAAATCAATTAATTCTTTTTTCAGATTTTTTCGTTGTTACTTTTTTTCCTCTTCTTTTTTTATCTTTCCTTTTCTTTTCCTTTCCCTCTTTATTATTATTATTATTATTATTATTATTATTATTATTATTTTATTATTATTATTATAACGTCGTAAAACAACAATCCTAGGGACTTTCGATCTACCCTATACTTTGCATACGTTATTTAGTATCCATCCAAACGTGATCGCGATACGTCTTTCTATAAGCCAAGAGATATCTACGATGATAACGGTCCAACGCACTCGTCGAAATATCTCGACGTTCTATCTTGGTAAACTCCTTCAGAATTTCCGTTTTCATGAAAGTCGAAAAGCAAGGTTTGCCTTACGTTATGCGGATTATCGATCAAGGAAAGGAAACCTTCGCCCTCTCTTTCCCTCTCTCTCTCTCTCTCTCTCTCTCTCTCTTTCTTTTTTTCTCTCTCTCCTTCCATCCGAATGACGTAAGAAGGATGTGAGATAAAAGAAAAGAATATTATTACATTATACGATGGGAATTTTGTTGAAAATTCGTGTACCTTGGTAAATCGAAAGTAAAGGTAAAGGGGGCCGCGTGAGTAATGGCGAAAATAAATATATAAGAAAAAAAAAAAAAAAAAAAAAAAGAAAAATATAGCAATAACGCCAATGGCCAACACCCATCTCGGTTATTCCCCATACTTGTTCTGCCCATGAGAATAGAAAGAGAGAGGAAGAGAAAGAGAGAGAGAGAGGGAGAGAGAGAGAGAGAGAATAAGAAAGAGAGAAAATTGGAGAATGTCATAAGGTTAAAGCAGCAAGTTTTCTCCTCCTCCGCTTTCCATCATCTCTACCATCTCTTACCCCAACTACTCTGCCCCTTACTCCTGCCCCCTACCCCTCCCATTATACCATGGATTGGATGACGACGGCGCGAATGTTACTGGCGAAACTTTGTGCAAGATCGTTTCAACGGTAGTACGCCCACGTTTCGAACACTCCCCTGTATCCATTGATTTCTATGTGTTGATATTCCACGTGCACCGATTTGCTTTTCCTTCTAATTCGGATCTAACTTCAACGACATGTATGTACATGTATGCACATGTTGTATATATATATATATGTGTGTGTGTGTGTGTGTGTGTGTGTGTGTTATCAGACCTTCTTCATCTCGTTAATTATGTCGATCGACATAGATCTTATCAAGAAGATGAAGGAGGAAAAAAATGACTCCTTTCGATCGTCTTTCTCATCTAACTTTTTTCGTGGGATTAACGTTTCCTCCGTCTAAACGGATATAAAGAAAAATAGAAAGAGAGAGAGAGAGAGAGAGAGAGAGAGAGAGAGAGAGAGAGAGAGAGAGAGAGAGAGAGAGAGAGAGAGAGAGAGAGAGAGAAAGAGACAGAGACAGAGACAGAGAGAGAAGGAGTAAGTGTGTGTGTGTGCATATATATATATACATATATAGACGTTTTTTAAAGCGTCCTATAAAATAGAAACAGAACCCTCGCAAAAGTTTTTCCGCGAAAGCGGTCGTAACAGCCCCCACGTAGCACCCTTCTACGAGCTCATCAACAACGGAGTTACCGTTAAAACGTCCGTGCTCCGAATTTTCTGTTCTACGTGCTTGCTTCTCTCTCTGTCTCTCTTTCTCTCTCTCTCTCTCTATCTCTCTCTCTTTCATTTTGTCCTTCTCTCAAACCTATCCTTATCTCGCTATAGTTACTTCCTTTTATAACATCGCCAACGCGTACGTATATATTATACTATATTCGCTTAGTTTCTGCATTACGTACGAAATTGAACCAGATGAGAGAGAGGGAGAGAGAGAGAGAGAGAGAGAGAGAGAAGTTTCGAAGAAAAAAATAACCATGAGTTAATGATAATTTGGAATTAGGAATAAAAGAATCGAGGACTTTGTATCTTTTTCTCTCTCTCTCTCTTTCTTTCTTTCTCTCTTTATCTCTCTTTTTCTCTTTCACTCTTTTGCTTCTCTTCAATATATTGATGGCAGATACGTTCTGGAGTTTGCTGACTATAATGTTTGAGTTGTGAGTAAAGAGGTTCCCCCTTGAAATGTCTAGAGGGAAAAAGAGAGAAAGAAAATAGAGAGATTTTAATGGAAGATAGTGGAGATGGCTCGTCATTTTTCCTCAGTGAATCGAGATAAATTCAATACTTCGTAAAGGCTCCATAAATAAGAGAGAGAGAAAGAAAGAAAAAAATACCTATGTATATACATATGTATAAAGATGTATAATATATTATATATTGATTGAACGATTTTTTCTTGATATCTATAGAATCGATTACATAAGACAGAGATATTATACTATATATATAATATATATATATATATATATATATATATATATATATATATATATATATATCGTTTTTACGATGAATGATTATTTTATTATTATTAGTTTTTTCTATTTCTTTTTTTTTGTATCTTTATTTCTTTTATTTCTTTTTTTTTTTTCTAAACATATTTTATAGAGCGTCATATTAATAGCGTCTGAGACTAGGGGAGAATGTCTCTCTTTTCTCTTCATTCATATATGCGCGTATTTATACATACATATATATATATATATATATATACATGTATATACGTATATAAATATATCACTTTTCAAAACCCATTTGAGAAAGCTTTCATTTTTTTAAGATTATTTTCTTACGCGATAATACCTTTATTATTTCAAGACGAATCAATATTATTAACTATGCCAAACGGAACAGACGGCAGTCCGACGGAATCTCACTTTGGAAAATGGACGGGATTGGCTAATTCGTTGAATATTCCGGCTTGGGTTTAAGTTACTCGTATTCCTTGCATGAAATTACCATATCTTTTTAAATTCACGAAGAAAGGAACAGAGAGTGAAAGAGAGATAGATAGATGGATAGATAAAGAAAAAAACTTTAAGAGTAAAGGAAGAGTACTTCGAGAGGGTGTCAATACTTTCCTTCCTGTTTTCTTTTATCTTTCTTTTTTTCCCTCTCTTTCTCTCTTTTTCTGCCATTTTAATTACTTTTTTTTTTTCCTTTTTTTGTCTTTCTTCTTCTTCTTTTTTTTTTTTTTCCTTTTTTCTTTTTGAAACATTATCGTCAAGTCGGGTTACATACACACAAGTACGTAAATGTATTACGATAAACGCGCGTGTAGGTAGGAATATATTTTACGGGAGCACCGGGTTAGTTTATATTTTCTGTAAAAATTATGACAAAATATTTATAAGAGGAAGAAAACGAAGAATAAGAAAAATGAAATGGACAAGGTTGGTTTTGCATTACATTGTCCAATGAGACGAGATCTATGCATATATATATATATATATATATATATATATATATATATATATATATATATAAGTTATGGCGCAGTATATGGATGTAAACTACCTTTATGAAATAATAATGTTCCTATTAAATATATAATATGATATTTTCCTTGATATTGTTTCTTTGATATATTTTTTAAAGATGAAGAAAGAAAAAAAGAAAAAAGAAGAGAAAGACAAAAAAGAGAAAGCAATTAATATATCTGTATCAGATATATACAATACATAAATATATATGTACATATAAGGTACCATCAACCTTTTTCTGACCTTTTTCTATATTCTCTCTGTTTGTCTGTCTGTCTGTCTCTTTGTATGCTGTCCTCTCTGTATTTATTTCTCTCTCTCTCTCTCTCTCTCTCCCTCTCTCTCTCTCTCTCTCTCTATTTCTCTCTATCTATCTATCTCTTTTTCTCTCTCAGTGTTTCTACGATATAATTAATTCAACGATACTTTCGCAATGAACCATACTGTCTTTCTGGTTACGACCTCCTTCTTCCCGTGTGTTCCTCGCCAGCGATGCCAGCTTATGGTTATCGATGTCATAAAGCCATGCTGTACGATAAATTTTAAATGTCCTAATCTTTCCTTCTGTCCCACGTTCACAGTATATCTGATAGTACTTTGTGAGTACTGAATTTTCATGACATTTTAACTCTCTCTCTCTCGCACACACACTCCCACACATACACACACACACTTTTTCCTTTTTGTGTAAGCATGCGATTACTTTGAAAAGTGTTAAACTTTTTCTTCCTGAAACGATCCTTATTCTTTAAGGATAATGAAATTTTGATCGTAACTATTTGCTTGACGTCATCGTCGTAATTTTCGTCGTCGTCGTCGTCGCCGTCGTCGTCGTAGTCGTCGTCATGGTTTACGTCATCATTAATACACAGAAGACTTTATTTCGATATAAGTATCTACGTAAGTATAGTTGCTTTCCTAGCTGATTCGTAAGCAGGAAGTTTTAGGCGTGGCCATTTTACCGAGCAATCTGAATAAACATTTTAAAGTTGTATACCCAACACTTGTTGCTACCATATATAGCTTAAATAGTGTTTCTCTGCTTATCTCTTAACAGTTATAACACCAGAATCAAATTCATTCATAGGTTAAAACGTCTAACGTCTTTCTAAAGTTAAAATATCTCTTAACACTTACGTATACGAAAGTTAAATTTTGTCATAAATTGTTTCCTCGAATAAATGCGTTCTCCTTCTACGCCGAGTTTTTCCATTTCTTTTCATTCCTTCATTTTCATCCCTTTTATATTTCTTTTTCATTTTTCCCCCTTTCCCTCTTACTCCTTTACTCTTATTTCCCCTCTTAAAAATTTTCAATTTCCTGACAAATTTTTTCGCTTATCTTTGCAACGTGTTATACAAAGCGTTAACGATTTCGAATCAATCCAGAGAAAACTTCTTTGTGTTACACGTTCACGTTAATGAGAAAACTTTCTTTAGCAAACACAATTTTCAAATTGCCATACATACATACATGCCGATCATAGAAAATATCCAGGAAAATGATGTATCCCACCCTCTTTCTCTTCCCTTCTGTCTCTCTCTCTCTCTCTCTCTCACACACACACACACACACACTCTCGTTGTTCGATCGTCTATGTTTTCCTAACCTCTTCGCGTTTCCTCCATCCTTCGTTTAAGTAATTTAATAACTCTTAACGAGACTCTGCCTACATGACGTCGTTAGAGAGTCGACAAATCTATACGTATCTATGTGTACGACATAAATAATATATCAATATTGTTTTTCTTTTCTGCTTTCTTTTTTTTTTCATTTTTATTTTTTATTTTTATCTCTTGTTTTTCTTTTTTTTTTTGTTAATATTCCACACATTATATATATATATATATATATATATTCATATATATATATATATATATATATATATATATATATATATATATACGCACGTTTTGACGTCCATATTTCATAGAACGACTTTTTTTTTAATGCATTCATATTTATTCGAGCAGATAAAATATTTTATCCTGGTTGTTATCTTTTAAAACGTTAAAACACTCTTTATTGTCATTATTATTGTTATTATTATTAATATTATTAATTCTATTATTATTATTATTATATTGTATTTTTTCTCGGGCGCGTAACTGCCCGAATTCTTTGGGACATTAATAGGGGGACCTGGTAATAAGATCTATAGGTGGTTTAAAAAATCAATTACTCCCTTCCTTAGAGACTTCTTACGCTAATTCTTTTTTGTCCTGCGAACAGGAAGGAGGAGATGAAGAAAGGAAGGAAAGAAAAAAAAAAAAAGAAAAAAGAAAAAAAAAAAGAAAAGAAATAATCTGTCAAAAAATCCGCAAAGATAATTAACCTGAGAAGTTTGTAAGAAAGATTAATTGATTTTTCAAAATCACTCAGAAGAACTTTTGGCCCAACCTTTATAAATAAATCTTTTCGTTTATTTCAATGTAATATTCCCGTATCGATAACAATTTATGTTACAATTTAATTATGCGAACGACGATAAATTTTCTCTCTTCCTTTTTCTTTTTTTCTTTTTTTTTTTTTTTTTATTTTATTTTATTTTTTTCTAAATTGATTCGATGCCTATTAATAATTAATCTAAGTAATAATTATTTCGTACGCGTTAAACTAAGAAATAAAGAAATATTCCACGTAACCCCAATCATCGGTCATTTAGTGGTACACCCATTGCAGCTACTGTTACGATCGTTCGAGCCACTCGATAACGTGGCTTTCGTCCGATAAAAAATGTAGGTACTTTTATGGAATCCGTCGGGCTTTGTCTTCGATTATAGGGGAAAGGTGGATGGACGGATGGTGCCTCCGGTGATTTAACGTTTAATTTATTTACCGCGACAGCCAGAGGTAAACCAATATCACGAGAAAGAGAGAAAGAGAGAGAGAGAGAGAGAGGGAGAGAGAGGCACATATTATATATATATGTAGGTACGTATGTACATACGTATGTATTTACATGTTTCTGTCCATGTTACTTTTCTCCCTTACAAAAAAAATGTCCATTGTCATAACGAAAAAGAGGTGAAACGAAAAAAAACAGAAAAAGAAGAAAAAAAAAAAACATTGGCATTTATTAAATACCCGCTATACTTTCCTTTTTATTTCTTCTTCTTTTTTTTTTTTTTTCTTTTTTCTTTTTTTTTATCGACAATAAATTCGCTTTCGATGCTCCGTTTATTTGTTTATCGCAAATATAAAACTGACCTTTCATCGCGAAAATATGTATTTTATGTTGAATATTTCTTAAAGAAGGAAGAAGAAGGAGAAAAGAAAATGAAAAAAAAGAAATAAATAAGAAGGGATATTTGAAGTAGACGGAAGTATCCTTTAATATTTCCTTTTTCCCTTCTCTCTCTCTCTCTCTCTCTCTCTCTATTTCTATTTCATCGCTCATTAACACGTACATTTCCACGTTAACGTGCGAACCCTTTTCCAGTTCGCGGTATGGCTCGCGTGATGCGTTGGCATTAAAAATGTCGCACGTTTCTCGGAAGAGTGCGAAATGTTCATATCGTTGAGATACTATAGCTTTATTTAAACCCTTATAGCTATCGTCGCTGTGTCTAGATGGACACGCGACGAATTAGAACGAACACGCAGCGAGTTCTTAACACTTTTCTATTAGCGATCTTGTATTATATTTATTTTCTCCCCCTTTTACGTTCACTTCTAACCAAACCCCTAACGTCACCCCGTCATCCCGACCACTATTCACGTTTTCTTCTCCCATTCAAAATCAACCCCTGACATGAGAGAAGAGAAGTCAGCTGTTTCACCATAGAAAAGTGTAACAATGAATTCGGACCTTTCTACGAATATCGATCCCAATTGATATATACATAGTATATATGTATGCATTTATCTATGTACATAAATATGTAGATATCCATGGGTATCCAACGTTTTAAATTTAATTAAAATGGACTCACAGTTTTGAAAAACATGCAGTGGAGCATATTTTCATCTTCGCCCTGCGGACAATCCGTAAAGCCGTCGCATAGAACATGGTCGTCGATGCAACGATATCTACCCATTCTGTCCGGCGTTGGACATGCAAACCTCTCCATCCCTTCCTCCGAGGCTGGACACTCTGTAACATTAACACGACAGTATACCGTATCAGCTTGTTTCTCTTTTCAAATATCTATGTTAGCCTAATAAATCGTTATCAATGTGCTTTGTTAACTTTTTTTTCAAAATCTAACGAGAGAAAATAAAAGAGAAAGAGAGAGACAGACAGAAAGAGAAAAAGTAAATCAAAAGGAAAATAAAACGAAAGAAACAGTCCGTTCAGGAAGATCAAAAAGGCAGAAAAGACTAAATGCACTTTTATCGTATTATAGTTCTCTCGTTTTCTCTCTTTCATTCCTTTTTTTCACTTTTTTTTGTTTTTTTTTTGTTTTTTTTTGTTTTTTTTTTTTAAAGGAAAAAGAAAAGAATGGACCACGTTCATCGAAAGTTATCAACGGTTAATATATTTTTCTTGTTGATAATATAATATTTCCATGCTTCTTTCTCTCTTTCTATCTCTTTCTCCTTTCCGTTTATAAATTTTTCCTTAGACCGTGGCCTTTGAGATTTCCTTATCACATTGTTTTTTTCCCCGAGATACTTGCCGCTCGATTATGCAAAGTAAAACGGAATCTTCTGCGACGGTAAATAGAAGATCGCTGCTTGTCCGTTGCTAGACTATCAAACTACGGCTAATCGCATTTCGCATAATCCAATCACGCCGGCTGCAATATGCTGTTGGGGTTACAGCATTAACCCGCTCTACGCAACTTTGACCTTTCTCTTTCTTTATCTATCTATCTATTTCTTTCTCTCTCTCTCTCTCTCTCTCTTTCTCCTTCTCTTTCTAGATTGAAAACGGCACGGGTGGTCTTCACAATGAGATCATCTACTCTATGAGAATGTACTATATATTCTCATTTAAGAAACTAAGCTCGATGTATCGAGTTTCATGGAATATACGTACGCGTGCACATATATACACACAAATAAACAGAGAGAGAGAGAGAGAGAGAGAGAGAGAGAGAGAGAGAGAGAGAGAGGGACACGCATGTATACACACGCGTATACACTTGCTTAGAAGAAGATACGTCCATGCCTAAAAGGTAAATAAATGTTTCAAGAAGGATTTTCCTTTGATATATATGTACATATGTATCTATGCACGTATATTCCCTAGAAATTTCGTAAATCCTATTAGCAATTTTATTCTTCTTCCTTTTCTTTTTTTTTTCTTTCTTTCTTTTTTTTTTTTTATGTTAACATAACTCCCACGTTTATGTATATATGTATATATATATATATATATTCCTTAGAAATTTCCTAGACTTTATTAGCAATCATATTTATTATCTTTTTCTTTCTTTATTTATTTTTTTTTTCTTTCTTATTGACAGGAACAACCAGCACAATTTATAAAAGGTTATTCATTCAAGGCTAAATGCGTTAATAAATGTTAACATTGCCTCGCGGCAAAATATGTATCTACGTTGGTTAATAATTAATACGTAACGTAGAGTTGAATATGAAATGGAGAAAGATTATATTTATGTATGTAGATATGTTATACAAGTAAAACACATACAGATATATGTACGTATGTATGTATATATATATATATATATATATATATATATATATATATATATATATATATATAAACGATTCAGATATATCTCTTCATTATTATCATTGTATCTTCCTTTTTGACCAATTAGGGTAACTTTTTAAGGGTTGATTCAACTCGTTGCTTTTATTTCTCTCTCTCTCTCTCTTTCTCTCTCTCTCTCTCTCACTTTCTCTCTCTCTCTCTCTCTCTCTCTCTCTATCTCTATCTATCTATCTATCTCTCTTTTCACGGTATCATTCTAAGTATAAGTTTTATTAACATCATGAGACTATAATTTATGTCGTAATATCTAAGTTTTTCTACCCGTTGAGTTAGGCGACCGTGGCATGCTACCGTTCATTAATTCAGACATAGTTACTGTAGGTATTAACGTTGAAAAAGGACGACACCAAAAGATAATTTTAATTCCAGTTTAATTTACACGTTTCTCATCGTCTTTTTGTCCGTCAGTTATTTAATTTTATTTTTTTCTCTACTTACTATGATCTTGTAAGACAATATTGAGAAGTAAAAGAGAGAAAGAGAGAGAGGAAAAGATATGGTTAAGAAAAAGAGCGAGAATACTTCAAATGAGAATGGATCGGTGATATTCGTTTGGAGGGTGATAAGAGGAAATGTGGTAGGGCTCAAAGGACAACTCGCGAAAGAGAAAAGAGGCTTTTATATAAATTTTTAAAAAAAAGAAGAAGAAAAAGAAGAAGAAGAAAATAATAAAAAGAAGACTGCTCACCGATTTGCGGCACGTCGTAATGTCTGCTCCCCCTGGCAGATCTTATAAAATGCGAGGCTAGGCTTGATCTTTCGGAAGTAAAGGAGGATGTAGGCGGCATCAGGGCTTGGCGAGAGACAGAAGATTCCCCTGGTAAATCGACCGATCGTCGTCGTATGATTATCTGATTCCTTTTTTCGGAAGGATCATTAATCTCGTATATAAAAGGCTTAGAAGGTGTAAGTTCTTCATCGTTGAAAAATTCTCGCGAAGAGGATAAAGTAGAAGCAGAAGAAAAAGATGAAGTAGAAGAAGAAGAAGAAGAAGAAGAAGAAGAAGAAGAAGAAGAAGAAGAAGTAGAAGAAGAAGCAGAAGAAGATGGGAATGAGGACGAGAAGATAGAAGACAAAAAAGGCTTGGAGAAACGCTCGTAGATCGGTTCAGTCTTCAATTTCATCGGCGAATTCAGTCTCTGCTCGTAGACATCCTCTTGATCAGATTGTCTTCTGTCTGGAAGGATCTTCTCGCCGTTGTAATAGATCAAAATTGGTAACTCGATGGCTTGGTTCTCGGCTTGCTTATTGTTGCTGTAATCGATTATACGTCTCTTTTTGTTTCGTTGATGCAACTGACGTCGCTGCTGCTGCTGCCGTTGTTGTTGTTGTTGTTGCAGTTGATGATGATGTTGACGTTGTTGTTGTTGTTGTTGTTGTTGTTGTTGTTGTTGTTGTTGTTGTTGTTGTTTATGTTGATGTTGAAAGCGATGCTGATGCTGAGCAAGAAGGGCATCGTCGACGAGAGGTTCCGTCGTTGTTCGCGACATCGAACTAACCGAAACATACGGAGACGTCATGGACACGTATTCCGGATAAAGGACGTTCGATAGACCGGGCGATAAAGTCAACAAGTTCCTATTAAGATCCTTAGGTTCCTTTATAATCCCATCGACCAGCATGTTGCTCGTTGTCCACGAGTAAATCGGCCGTTTCTCGGTATATACCAACCATTCGGACAGGTCATCACGATGCGATCCTTCGTAAGGATGCGTCTTTAGGTGCAACAGGTTGCCATCTATCGTGCTTTGTCCGTTCTGGAATTTCCTGATGCTTACCTCGTGATGACAATCCTGCCCGTGTCTTCCGTGAGCGACGCTCATCGGACGATTTTCTAATTCGAGAACTTGTCCAACGTATGCTAATAGCCAGACTATGCAGATCGTCATCTTACGTGACTCGATGATGGCCGATTCCTTTCCTCCCTATCGGTTGCTCTTTTACGAGCGTTTTATATAAGGATATACGAATCCGTATCCTTTCTGATGTGGCCCACGTTGCTAATAAAAAACGAACCCTTCTCTTTCTTTTTCTTTAATTTTCTCTCTCTCTCTTTCTCTTTCTCTTTCTCTCTCTCTCTCTCTCTCTCTCTCTCTATATATATATATATATATATATATGTATATATATATATATTTTTTTTTCTCAGTTTCTCTCTTTACTCTCCCTTTTTTCCAATCTACAAGAGGAAATCGGTGTACCGAACGTGGATTAGGCCGACTTTTCCTTTCAGTCAAATATACACACCGAGGGATATGGATTCTACTATTTTAAGAATCCTGCGAGAAAAGATACGAAGGATCCTCTTATGTGAGAGAAAGAGAAAAAGATAGCGAAAGATCGATGAACGTTGGTGGATCGACGAGATTTGGATAGCGAACAATCTTGATATTTGTAACAAACTTCAAAATGTTGTGTCGTTCTTTTATCTCTCACTTTCACTATTGTTTCTCGTTGGTAAATGTGTTTCTCTTTCTCTCTTTTTCTCTCTTTCTTTTTCTCTCTCTTTTTCTTTCTCTCTCTTTCTCTTTCTATTTCTATCTCTCTCGCTATATAGTCCCCTTTCCCTATGGCCTTTTACTATAGACTCTAGACGGACGATTTCAATTACCGGTGTATCGTTCTCTTTCTCTCTGTTCTTTCGCCTCGTTCGTAATCGTTACTAGCTTTAAAGTCCTCTAAATCGAATAGGCACGTGTATGTAGTACGGGTAGTTTGGAGGGAGGGTAGAGTCGAGCACGTTTTTTTCCCCGTCTTCGCGATTCAGCGGCTTCCTCCTGAAATCAGGTCGTTAATTGATAATAAAGAAGAAGGGTCAATTTTGTTTTTATTATTATTATTATTTTTTTTTTTTTTTTTTTCATTCGCATTTCGTTTGTATTTGGTTTTTATTTATTTTCTAATTTTTTTTCTTTTTTCTTTATTATTATTATTATTATTATTATTATTATTATTATTATTATTATTATTATTTTTTGTTTCTTTTTCATACGTGAACACATCAAAGTGCCGAGAATGGTGGAGGTTTGATGATGCAAGTGCAGTTCGCCGTGCGTGAAGTGGATGCACGGGGGAATTGGTGCAAAGACAAAAAGACAGTGAAATTGAGAACGGTGCTGTATTGCTGACAATCGACGGAAATTTTATTTCTATTACGTGCCATCCGTGATCGTTTCGGCCAAAACGAAATCTCTCGTTAAAATATTTCTCGTCTCTTATTCCTTCTTCTGTTTTCTTTTTTCTTTCCTCCCGTCTCTTTTTATTTCACTTTCTTGTCATTATTATTATACGTATATTATTATATGTATACATGTATATATATATACATATAATATATATATAATATATATACATATATATATATTATATATATATATATATTCTTTTTGTATTTCCTCTCTTTTGAATCTCTTTCGTACGTTTATATATCGTCACCACTCGTTTTCTTTATTTCTTAATGACGAGCAGTGTATTTCCTTTCTTTCTATTTATCTTTCTTCCTTCTTTTTTCTTCCTTCCTTTCTCTCTCTTTCTCTCTCTCTCTCTCTCTCTCTCGTTCTTTCTCTTTCTCTTTTTCTTTCTTTATCTTTTCAACGTTTTTCCCTTTTATTACGATCACGGGGAACGTGGAAAAACGTCGGCTTTATGCAACAACGATGAACAAAACTAGAGTTTCGTCTAACGTGATTGGACTGTGCTGTTAACGTGCGTAAGGTACATACGTGCGTGAGTGTACATGTGGTGCATCTGGGTTTTTCTGCTTGAACATTTTATTACTGGTGCAGTAGAGGATGACGACGACGACGACGACGGCGACGACGACGACGACGACGACGACGACGAAGAAGAAGAAGAAGAAGAAGAAGAAAACAAAGAAATAGAGTGGGATAAAAGAAACGATAGGGCAATAAAGAAATAAAAGAGAAAAAAAAAGAAAAGAAAAGAAAAGAAAAGAAATAAAATTAAATTAAGGAAGGAAGAAAGAAAGAAAGATAAATAACAATAATAACAACAACAACAACAACAACAACAACAATAACAAAATAAAATAGAGAAGGTGCGCTTACGTGCTAAAGCTCCTGTCTATATTACAACGCGTTATCCCGTTACATTTACCGACTATAAGAGCACTTTATAACGTTAACGATCGAGTCTCTCTCTCTCTCTCTCTCTCTCTCTTTCTTTCTCTTTCTTTCTCTTTCTCTCTTTTTATTTCTCTCTTTCTCGCACGTACGAATATCGCGATATCAACAGGCACGTATCTCGATGGGGATAATAAAATTTTGATGCGCGAACAAGAGGAAAGAAGAGGGAGAAGAGGACGTCTCTCGTAAAAAGGACGACCTTGTATCGCGGATATAACGGCTAAACAGTATCTCTCTCTCTTTTTTTCTCTCTCTTTTTCTCTCTTTATCTCTCCCTCTTTCCCACTTTCATCTCTCTCTCTCTTTCTCTCTCTCTCTCTCTCTCTCTCTCTCTCTTTCTTTCTCTCGACTACGAGGCCATCCCCTTGTGGCGGCCACGTATAACGTCGAGACGACTCGATGGGCGTTTACGCTTTCGTAATGTTACTTTTAAACAATAGTTCCGATAAATATTGTCCAGTTACAATGGATTAGAGTAATAATATCGTATTTGACAAACGACATTATATTTCAGTAAGGTAAGTGATACTTAATATAGCATGGCGAGAGATATCAACAGGTGTCCCGAAAAATATACAAAAACGGACTTTTCGAACTAAGAAGGACAGATGATCGCGATTAAGAACTCGTTGAAAATTCTTTATCATATCGCTTTTTCCTTTCTCTTTCTCTTTTTTCCCTTTTTCTCTTAGTTACTTTGATATTACATATTCGTTTCGTCCTATACAAGTAAACTCGAGAAAAAATGCGGCGAGAGTGCAATTTTGCGTGCGAAGATTTTGATAGGAGAGGCTCGTGCACGGTGCTGGGTGCTGGTGACATGTTAATTTTCTTTTCCTTTTTTTTTTTTTTTTTGGTAACTTTCTATTGTTTTATTTTTTGTTATATTTTTATTCTTATTATTATTATTATTATTATTTTTTTTTTTTTTGATGGGTTGTACGTGAAGATACTTGCTTCTCTGCGGCGTTGAGTACGCGGAAAATTTTACCGGTCCTTCTTCTACCCTGATGTGATGATCAAGAGTACTCTCTCTCTCTCTCTTTTTTTCTGTCTGTCTCACTCTCTCTTTCTCTCTTTTTCCCTTTCTCTCTCTCTCTCTCTCTTTCTTCTCACTTTTTCTCTGTTCTTCCTCTTCTTTTTATCTCCCTCTCTCTCTCTCTCTCTGTCTCTCTCTTTCTATCTCTCTCTCTCTCTGGTCTTCCCGTATACCTCTCGAAGAGCTCTAGTGATTTTTTCTTCCCCCTCCTCTCCTCCTCCTCTTCCTCCTCCTCCTCCTCCTCCTCTTTTTCCTTTTCCTAGATAGTCTAGCGTTTGCTTTCTCTTACTACTTCAGCCGCTTTTCTCTTTCACCCCTTCACGTACACACACCGTCGGCGTAACTCGGATTCACCGGTGGTCGAAGTGGCCAGGAACAAAAGGGTTCAGGTGAAAGTGCGAGAGCGAGAGAGAGAGAGAGAGAGAGAGAGAGAGAGAGAGAGAGAGAGAGAGAGAGAGAGAGAGAGAGAGAGAGAGGGTTGAGGGTCGGGGGATTGATGATGATGATGGGGTCTCGAATACGAGAATCGATTTCAATTCGATGCTTTTCAATGCAATTGTAGTATATCTTCGATGGTGTTGAATCACAAAGGATGAAAAAGAGAGAGAGAGAGAGAGAGAGAGAGAGAGAGAAAGAGAGAGAGAGAGAGAGAGAGAGAAAAGATTAGTCGTTATCGCAGATTGATTGATATTTTACTTTGAACGTTTGTAACGCGTGAAATAAGATCAAACTCGTGCGTATAATTATATATTTATATTGCAAATATATAAGCGAATGATTAAGGACCGCGCACATTAAATAGTAAATTTAGCCGCACAAGAGCACAAAACTCAGATAGGCTTTTTTATCGTTCACCAAGTTATTACTCATGACCATGCAGCAGCACCGTTTTCCTCCGTATGGTTAGCTAATATCGAATAGCCGGTTGTGTTGTTATTGGCGTTGATTCTTCCGGTGCTGACTGCCAGAAGATTCATTACACCATTACCGCGAGAGTAGCGAGAAGAGTGTCCCGTTGTTGTGCGGTAGTAAAGGAGCCAGCGAATGGTGTAAAGTAGTGGTAGAAGTAGAAGAAGGAGAAGAAACAGAAGAAGAATAAGAAGGGTGGCACGGACGTTAACGTCTTCGGGGATGTTTCGTGCGTGGGTGGTCGTACGCGTACCGCCTTCATACGGAGTGCTCGGAGTCTCTACCGGCGGCAAGGGGTTTCAGCCGCAATGACGATCCATCCGTTGTAAGGCGTTCTTGCGGTTGATCTTGGCAGCGTCGGCGGTGGTGGTGGCGGCGGTGGCGACGGCGGCGGCGGTGGCAGCTGTGGTGGTGGTGGCGACGACGACGGCGACGGCGACGACGACAGCGACGGTGACGGTGACGGTGGTGGTGCTGGCGATAGGGGTTGATCGAGGGTGGGGATGTAGCGGCGAGGGCTGCTCGGTGACGTGATCTTTCGCGGTGCGTGCGTCCGTTCGTGCAGAGGCGCGCGTGTTACGACACCATAGTCCTTTTCTTGCCTCCTCCTTCTCTCTCTCTCTCTCTCTCTCTCTCTCTCTCTCTCTTTCTTTCTCTCTTTCTTTCTCTCTCACTCCTTTCTTTCTAGAGTTTTCTTTTCTCAGTTGAGAGGAGTGTAGTTGCTTTCCGGGGAACCGGAAGCAAAACTATTAATCTCTCATAGCTCGGTTATCTGCGCTCTTCCCTGCTGTTACCACCGTTGCCGTCGGTGTTTCTATCTTTTCCTCCCTTTAACTGACTCTGCCCACGGCTAACTGCTCTCGCTCTTGTTGCTTCTCTTCCTTCTTCTACCGTTGCTATTTCTTTTGATACTGCACGTCGTAGAATGTGCCGGACTCGGTGCTGATTCGCTGCTGCTATTGCTGCTGCTGCTGTTGCTGTTCCTGCTGCTGCTGCTGCTGCTGCTGCTGCTGCGGATCGGTAGAATCAGCGAGAGGAGGTTGCGAGCGTGGAGGTTGCTTCGTCGTCTGCCGGTGGTCGGGAGATGGAGGATCGGAGGGTCGGGATGGTGGGTTAGTTGAGCGAGTGAGTTGGCTGGCGCCATCACCAGAACTAACTCCCACGCTGCGCGGTAAGAGTCAGCATTTTAATACGGCGCGCATCCCCCTACTCGACGTACTTTCTCCCACCCTTTTCTCGCCGTTTCTCAAACGATCCTTTCTCCTCCGTTCGTACGTGATCTCCACCCTGCACTTTTGCCACCACTACTAGCACCGACGGTACACTACTACTACAACTGTCACACTAACATTACTACCACCACCATCATCCTTACAGTCACCACTACCAATCCAGCGCGTTTTCTAGCGGCTACTTAACTAAAGATCCGAAAGTTACATTTATAAAACTTAACACTACCTGCGTATTAGGATCATCGTCCACCAACCTTTTCTTCTTCTTCATTTTTCTTTTTCCCTCTCTCTCTCTCTTTCTCTCTTCCTCCCTCTTCTTCTCTCTCTCTCTCTCTCTCTCTCTCTCTCCTTCTCTCTATCTCTGCTTCATCACCAAGATCCTTTTTTTTACGTTTTCCTTTTTCTTCCACTTCTTTCCCTCTTTTCTTCCCTCTTCAACTATTTTCTTTCTCGATACCCTCTTTCAAGTTACGCTCGGAGGGAGGGTAGGAGCTTTTTCAACGGTCGCTGCGCCGGTCTCCTGTCCTCCGTACGTATATATCCTTTCGCGATTCACAGGTTGTTGGGCGTGGTTATCGGGCGGGGGGCTACTATTTCAAACGCCGCATGTCGAATCGAAAGTTCGAATGTTTTGACGACAACGGCGTGCTCTACGCCGATCGATAACAAACATATGTATCTTTAATGTATAAAAAGAGAGGCGAAAACCTTAACCGGCACTTTCGGCCCAGATGGGATCAATAAATCGCCCATATAATGACTTCCGCGTGTTAAAATAACCTTTATATAATTAGGCGGTACTAATACTAACACGATATCACTACCTGCTGCTATCACTATTACCCTCGTCTATCACCTTCTTTTTTTTTTCATTTTTTTTTTTTTTTTTTTTTTAATTAATAAAGAAATACCTAAACGTCCTTGGAGATCATTTTCTCTCACCCTTCTCCCTCTCTCTCTCTCTCTCTCTCTCTCTCTCTCTGTCTTACTTCTCTTTTATCTCTCATTAACGTAAGTCTACATAATTTTTTTCTATCTATAATTTCTGAAGCATCGAAATGACATTTATAAACTCCTACGATTGAAATCTGACTCGGTACGACGATTTCTATTACTTTGTAATTAGACATCAAAGAATCGTATTTTATATGATCGTCCATTCTCGACGAGCTACAAGTATTATATGTGCTATGCGAATTGCACATAAGCTACACGTATTCGTATGGATTTACCATGCGAAGAGAGGGAAAGAGATACAGACGCGTTATTCCACCTCTTTGACATTTCGTCGGTGGTATATAGGACACGGTATACCTTTAAGCACATGCCTGTATGTACCTTGAGCCACTATCTGGTATGTCTGTTAGAAATGATGCGAGTCACACGGGGCTCTTAATTAAATTCTAAGCCGATAGGTGGCGACGGATGCGCTTCGAAAAGGCGGAAACTCGTATTTTTCTATTCGTGAGAGATTTGAAGGGGGGAAAAAAAAAGAAAGAAAAGAAAAGGGAGAAAAAAAAATAGAACAAATAAAAAAGGAAAAAGGACTGTCGGCTCTGGGCTTATCGAATTATCCTTTGGTACGGACTTGCCAAGTGTAATTAGAAAAACCGCAAGGGTGTTCTCGAAAAGAGGAGCGGTAGGTAGGTAGGTTGAAAAATTTTCTTTCTCTCTCTCTCTCTCTCTTTCTCTTCACTCTATGATTTGAAATATTTTTTCTATTTTTTTTTTTTTTTTTTACTTTTCCTTCCGTCGACATTTATTTTTAAACGAAATTACAGCTCGGTCAGGGGAAGCGGTGAGCGGGGTTGATCGAAAAGGTCGGGTCATAGGAAAAATGTCATTACAAGTAACACCGAAAGTAAAGTTATCGGAAAGGGTAATTTTACGAGGGCGAGTGGTAAATAGGCGAGATCTTGCGTAACTTGACGTACGTGCATATACATATACATACATACATACACACATACATACATACATACACACATACATACATACATACATACATACATACATACATACGTAAATACACAGTGATGTTCTTTCGCCGGTATACAATATGTGTGTCTTCTTGAGAAGCGACGCGTCTTATTTATGTTGGAAGGAGGAGAGAGAGAGAGAGAGAGAGAGAGAGAGAGAGAGAGAGAGAGAAGTGGACGACGGAGGAGGAGAGATTGGAGACGGAGAAAATATAATATCGATGGGAGAAATTGCGTGTCTGTAGTCCGTCTTCTCAAGAAGAGACGCGACTCTCTACGCCGTATCAAACTTTGTTCTCCTTGCTAACCTTTACATCATTTTTTCATCGATAGAAGAAGAACCCGAGATAGAGAGAAAGAGAGAGAGAGAGAGACAGAGACAGAGAGAGAGAGAGAGAGAGATAAAGATAGAGAGACAGATATATATTATATATATATATATATATAGAGAGAGAGAGAGAGAGAGAGAACAAGACAAGAGGAACTAATCGATTTACGAAAGAAGGGGGAAAAGAAACGGTAGAATAAGAGGAAAGTGCACGTTTAACGTTCCTGGAAGGTTTCCGTCTCCAAGGAGAAGGGAAAAAAAAAAAGAAAAAAAGAAAAAGAAAAAAGTTGGAACGATGATCCGTTCTTCGTTTCTTCTTCTATCGTTATTTTTTAATACACAGCGAATGGGCCAATCGTTGCGCAATCCCCCTGCACGTAGGTTACGGCACGCCAACACCGAGCGAGATAGCTAGGTCCTCCTCAGCTACGCCCGCTTTGTGTGCCTCGGACGCCCACATTCCTTTTAAAATTCGACCGATAGAGCGCGCTGCGCTCGTGTATTAGCCGCGCGCGGCTACATCGCCTCTCTCCCCCGTCGGAGGAGCGTCTGTCTGCTCGATATGGTGACGTCGGTTGCGTTAGCGTGGCGTCATGCTTTTATGTATCAGTCCCACCCTCCTAACACAACATTACCGTATCCGATCGAACCTTTCTCCCTTGACTACATTTTTTTTTTCTTCTTCTTTTTTTTTTTTTTTACCGATATCTTCTTCCTTATAATTTCTCGTCCAAGGAATGTTTACAGAACTGGTAAGAAGTAGAAGAAGAGGGTAGAAGAAGAAATAGAAGTGGCATA
>NC_060959.1:8497115-8507115 GCF_910589235.1 Vespa crabro
GTCCGCATTTCATATCGTCGAGAGAGAGAGAGAGAGAGAAAGAGAGAGAGAGAGAGAGAGAGAGAGAGAGAGAGAGAGAGAGAGAGAGAGAGGGTTTCTTTTTTAATTAACAAGTGTTTAACACTCATCTCTCTCTCTCTCTCTCTCTCTCTCTCTCTCTCTTTCTCTTTTTTTTTTCCTCTTTTACGCACTCGTTCACTTTTCGAGTGTACCTACTTATAATCGAGAGTAGAGTTTAAACGAACCCCTCGAAAGCCGTGACATTACTCGATTTAATCAAATTAAACGACGAGGACTTTAAATGTTGGTTTTCTCCATTCTTCTTTTTTTATTTCATATTATTTTTTCTTTTTTTTTTTTTTTTCTTTTTTTCTTTTTTTCTTTTTTTCTTTTTCATTTCACAAGTACGTACTTTTAAGTTATGCACGCGCATAAAAATAAAAGTTTCTATAACTTAGAGGAATTACTAATTATAGGAATAAAAATTTTCTTCAAGACTTGATGAGTTTTTAGACGTTATACATAATAATATCTATGGATTTATATTTAAGCGCGTAGATGTAGAATATCTTAGAAATGAGTAAATCAAAAGATTTACGTATTGGATCGGCAAATTGAAAATTGTATCCCGTAACAAGATGCGGGCCGATTCTATTTGTAATCAGAGTAAGTTACAAATGGACTATCAAGCAATTGACAGCGGAAGAGACTCGTTATCCCCTCAACCGTACCGACCAATTGTTGCTCTTCGTTCACGATCGTTATGATGTCGCCGTTAACGGCTGCTGACTCGATAAATTATAAATTTTGTTACTTCTTGGCCCGTTAATTTGAAGGGAAAATTACCATGTCTATAGTATCATCCAACCGAGACGATATACATTAACTATATCTTTACAATTATATTGTGTACTTTTCCTTTTCTTTTCTTTTCTTTTCTTTTCTTTTTTTCCTTTTCCTTTTTTCTTTTCTCTTTTACTTTTTCTTGATTATCATCAAGAGAATGGACTTTTTCTACGTATATTTTTTTTTTTACGTATTATAAGAGGAAGTAATATAATAACGAAGAACTAAAGAAGTAGAGATCTTTTTTTTTTTTTTTTTTTTTTTTATATAAAATTAATTCAATATCGTACATCTCGAAGGAAAAAAGATAGCGAGATATTTCCATCGTTTTTTCCTTTTTTTTTTATTTTTTTTTTTTTTTATAGATCTCGATATTCGATTAATACGTATAAGAAATCATAGTTATCCCGGGATATTTAACGTCGAGTTTATATCACGTGGATCCTTCGCGAGGATCCACATAATAAAATAGACGGTTAGGAAAGTCGCGAGAAGAATTATGGCTTTTTAATATCTCGCGATTGTCTCGACCGAGAGGGAATCTTTAAAAATGGAAATCGGCGTGAGCTCTTAGTATCGGAATTCGATATTATTCGTTATTACGGCGTTAGAGATTGATACTAACATGCCGCAGTATGCCATAGTAAAACGCAGTGGGAATTTTAAAATAGATCAACCGAGCAATTTGGATATCGAAAATCGATTAATCGCTCCACTTTGATTCCACGTAACGATGTACGACGTTGTTTGTCTTATTTCGTCGAAGATTGTTCCTCGGGGAGGGTGTATTAACTTTTTTTTCTTTTTAATCTCTCTCTCTCTCTCTCTCTCTTTCATCTTTTTTCTTTTTCTTTTTTTTATTATTTTTTTTTTATTTTTGTTTTTTTTTTTCTAATTTTTTAAAAAGAACGTTCTAATCTGCATGATTGAAAAAATATGTGTCTTATAGGAATTCGATGATTATTATTCGACACAGTAATTTCGATTATTTCCATATATTTACGTATTCCTCCTTTCATAATAATATTTTTTTTTTTTTCTTTTTATATTTCAACCTAAAAAAGGAATTAAATAGTGAAAGACAAACGAAGAATAGTTTTATATTCTGATAAATTTTACCTTCTACAGGCGGAGTCATTGGAAAGATAAAAATAATGAAAAATCCTTTTCTTTAGTACGAAGCAAATGAATTCATGGTTTTGCAGAAGATAAAGGATATAGAATTTTTATTGACAAAAAAAGGGAAATATAAAATTTAATGAATCTTCAAACGAAGAATTAAATTTTGAAAAGATAAATAAATTAATATAGATTTTTTTTCCCCTCATCGATATTAACGGATAAAATAGTTTTGGAAACGATTATATATATATATATATATTTTTTTTTTTTTTTATTGGATATTATATTTCCTTTTCTTGTGTTATATGCAATAATGTGCACATATGATTAAATTAAAATCATTATTGATATATCGAATATATTGAAAAATCGATAATGTCAATACGAAGCAAATCCTATCCGATACAATAAACCATAAGATAAACAACGACATTCATATGATTTTAATATATTAATGGTTAAATAAATTGCATGTATATATGTTTGTACATAGGTTCAAATACAGGAATGTTTCCATTTCCTTCTGAAATGTATTAAGATGAAAGATAAAGGTATCCGGTATCGAATGAGAGAATTCGTACATTCGGATACGGGTCAAGTCACGCGGAATTATCAATACGGAATTGTATCGTTAAATAAAATACGAGGAGACTTTTTCGGTCTCGTGACGCACAGTGGTAGAAATGTTTTCGATGTTCCTGTACTGGCTCTGTCGCAATCGTACTTGTAAAAAGACACGATTTATTTCGTTCCCCGTATGACTCTTCGTTCGTGACGTATTCGTCGGCGTTTCGTAGCTCCGAATTCAGAAAAAAAAAATCACCCAGCGTGTCGAAATTAATCCCACGAAGGATGCGATTCGAAGTTTTTCAAATGATACTTAAGGGACATTTTTATTTTTCAAGATCGAAATAAAAAGAATCGAGAAACTAATGATTTCGCGTTGTCGCTCGATGTTTTGTTTTGTTTTTTTTTTGTAAAAAAAAAATAAAAAAAAAAAACAATAACAACAACAAAGAAAAAGAAAGAAAGAAAAAAAAAAGGAATTTTTTTTTGTTCGATTACTTTTTCCCCGCACGAGTAATATGGAATTATTACGATAATCCCGTAAATTAATATAGCAATTATTTAATTTATATATTACAATGAAATTTTTTGAATTCTCAAGAAAACTCGGAAAATCGAGTGACTTTGTAAGAGAAACTTTTTAATTTTTCGTCCAATAACTTCGAACTTTCGTAATTATTGGGAAAATATTTAGAGTTAAGATTAAAAAAGAAAAAGGAGATAAGATTAGATGATGAATCTTAGCTGCATCATTATCTTATAAGATAGTAATGAAATTTTAATAATTTTTGTGTACCTGAGAAAGAAATTGCATGAGATTTTCCTGCAGAAAAATCTTGTTTTTATATATATATATATATATATATATATATATATATATATATAAATAAAACATTACGGAACAACGTAAAATTATTAGTTTTACAATTTATGTTATTTTCTTCTTGAAAAAAAGAAAAAGAAAAGAAAAATTCCTTCTCCAAAAAAAACGTGAATTTTTCGGCCACTTAAACGAATATAATCAAGTTTTAACGAATGAATATATTCTACGTATACACTGCTAAGAAATATACAACTGTCGATATATTAGATATAATTAAATATATTAAATATATTTTAAAAAATGGGAATTAAATTTTGTGTCAATGTTTTAGCTTCGATATAGATGTTTACGTATAAGAATACTGTATAAACTCGACTATACTATCCGGGAAAATCTTCAAAGAAAATTAGAAAAAGGAAAAAGGAAAAAAGAAAAGATAAATATAGGAAGGTTTTAAGTGTAATCAGGAAAGAGAATGAGTGACCAATCCTTGATTAGTTTGGGTGTGTCCGAGTTGTTAGTTTCAAGGTTGTTTAAACAATCTCACATATTGTCTTTGATGCTAATTGACCGTACCGTGGTGCGATTAAAAAATATAGATATATCAAGAGTATAAGGACAAGTGTCAATCATTTAACCTAGAAATTTATATTTTGAATTGATTGCCTGGTCAAAGGAAAAGAAAAAAAAATAAACATTGCGCGAAGATATTTAAAAAAAAAAAAAAAAAGAAAAAGAAAAAAGAAAGAAAAATAAACATTGACCGTTTGCTTAGTTTGTCTATTAAATCTATTATTGCGATATTGTTATAACGTTATCTCAAGGACAAACGATATGATTGAAGAAAGAAAATCTTTTTAGGTTCAACGTTTATTCGACTTATCCAGGACCTATCCAGTCGACAGTAAAAAGAGATAAAATAAATAAATGAAATGTTCTTAGTGGTATTCGTTAATGCCATGAGAGAAGAGAATAATGCGTTAATTCGATTAGTGTGAGAAGAGGACGTCTATTTGTGTGGGTGTACGTATGAGCCCGTGTGTCTTTCACTCTTTTTCTCTGTGTATGTGTGTATGTTTGTGTGTATTTCTAGATAGGAAAACGGACAGACACGGTAACCCCATGCGAACGCTGCAAATATTTCGTTTTTCTCTTACTACTGAGATTTTTCTTCCGAGCTAGATTAGAAAAACCTTAGTAATCACTTTGAGCACGGAAATGTCGCGTGAAATCGTGAGAGACGAATTCGTGAGATTTCACGTTTTAACGAGAAAATAAATAGATACGAAATAGATGTAGTATTAGACATTTAACAGAAAATATATCAATTAAATTTAAATACTCTTCTCTTTTTTTACCTTTCATTTTTCTTTTTTTCATTTTTCTTTCAATCAATTTGAGATATAACTCACACTATTAATTACAATTTGAGAAAGTAAATTAGTTATACAATAAATATATCTAATTACAATTTTTGTATTTAACTTGATTATATTAGAAATAATTCTTACATTTATTAGTAATTTCTATGTATCATTTGTTTATTTGCAAAACGAACGAAAAAAGAAATGTATCAAAATGAAAGAAATATTTTGCTAATTAATAATATTTATCAAGATTACAGATTTTGATCGACGTTCGCTAGATTTCGAAGGAACAGAGGAGAGAGAGAGACATAGAGAGAGAGAGAGAGAGAGAGAGAGAGAGAATGAGATCGATGGTTTAGGAACGTGGAATCATTGTTGGATCGTATGGTTCGGCATTGCGGCGAGATTAACTCGATATTACGAGGGAAATACGCCGATAGCGTTCGAAACGTCGGATGGTCAAAGGAGGTGATGGTGGAGGTGGAGATGGAGTACAGGAGGAAGAGGAGGAGATGGTAGTGGTGGTCGTAGAGATGGAGGTGGAGGCCTTACAAAGATAGCTCGTTTTCAAATTGGCTCTGAGAGCCAATGATCGTTCGAGCACGTAATCGATGTAATTTAATGAATGACGGGCCGGTTTGCGCTCGAGCACACTCGTGAAGGAGAAGCCATAGTGAGAGCCTGTATTACGCATACCATATTTGTCTATGCACGTACACACACACACACATATATATATATATATATCCATGTATGACATACATACATACATATTGTCTATGTAGATACACATATGTATATAAAACAGATATATATATCTGTTCAAAGAGAGAAGAGGACTGTCCAATAGGCGCAGCCCGATGTCAGTCAAGGAATTAATCCATGAGACAAGGCGTGCGGACGGGACTTCGAGAAACCCATGGGAATCGTCGAGGTCGCGTTAGAATTATATCTCGTTTACGTATTCTACCTGCGACTTCCTCTTCTCCCAACACCATCCATCCTCCAACACCTTCTCCTCCTCATCACCACCAACACCACTACCATCACCCCTATCCTCCCATACTCGCTCCAACTCCTATATTCCCTCTCTTTCCCCATTAATAATAACATCACGGATTTTGGACGTCTTTGCATGTTCCAAATCTCGTCTTTCCTCGTTCACGCTTCGGGCTAACTTTCCTTAAGATGTTACTGTTCTAGATGTCCTAACGGGGTCGACGTTGTGGAATAAAAATAAAAAAAAAAAAGTAATAAAAAGAGCAAAAAAAAAAAAAACAAAAAAAAAAAGACAAAAGACCGAAGGTATGGATTAAGAGCGTTTAATTGTTTCATTGATATTGTTCAAGAAACTTTGATCCATCGTTAATCTTCCTTCTGTTCTGAATTCTGTTCTGATTTCTCATCTAACTTTATCCTTTATATAAATATGTACATCGAATCATCATCGATCATATACATTGTACACTTTTCCAGTTAAAGAATAATTATTAGGAAGTCCGTCCTGATAGATTTGATTGAATAAGTACAAAGTCTATTAATCGTATTACGGCTTCAAACGTTCTTCGTATTCCGATATTAATTTGATTTTCGGGGACACGGAGATCGAAACTTTCGACTTTGTTAGGTAACGTTCACAGTTCATGTATATCCCGAAAGTTAAACTTTTTTTTATTATTGTTGTGTTGTTGTTGATCGTTCGAATGATTCGATGAACGGCGAAGAGGGAAAGAGAAAGAAGAGAAGAAAGAAAATTATATATATATATATATATATATATATATATATATATATATATATATATATATATAAAATTCTAGATGGTCGCACGCTAACTGGTAATATCCGCATGGAGCTGCGAGAAAATCCATTCACCGATATCTTCGTGTTCTCTAGCGCGTCTACTCCACTTCGTTAGGACTCATCGAGGCAAGGAGAAACGATGAGAATGGTGGAAGAGGAGAAGGATGAGGAGGAGGAAGAGGAGGGGGAGGAGGAGGAGGATGAAGAGGAGGAACTAAGGGCCCCGGAAATCTCGCATTCCATTCGTTCGCTCTCATCTCTCGTACCACTATTCTGGAATTTCGGACGGATCGATAGATATGTATTTGCTAATCAAACGAAAAAATTCATATTTTTTATCACAAATTCGTGTTCTCCATGAACTAATAGTATCGCATTCATAAATATAATTGTAAACATTCGATTAAATCGTCACTTTGATACATCCATACAAATGATAAATATAACGGTTCTTTTCATAAAATCAAAAAAAGAAAAAAAAAGAAATAGAAAAAGAAAAACAAAAAAGCAAGAAAAAGAAAACAAAGAAATGATACATTCAAATCAAATGATATAGAATTCACTTTATGAATAGATATCGCACGTATCGAAAACTTCATAAGCATAGAAGAAACAAATCATATTAGAGTTTTTCTTCGAGTTCGTAGGGTATGATTAAAAACCATTAAAAAAATCAATGTCTATTTATTAAGAAAAAGCGAAAGAAAAAAAAAAGAAAAAGAAAAATTCATTTTAAAAATGAACGACCAATAATAATGTCATTTGCTCGAAGGAAAAGTAAATGTATATGAAGAGGGACGAATGTATATTAGAATTGTAAGAAATATTTTTGATTGAGAATGACGTGAACTGAATCGCTAGGGCACAGACAATAATCATCGTCGTCATTACCCATTAGCATCATCCAATAGTATCAACATAACAGAGATCAAAGACAGAGGTTAGAGCCAGAGTCAGAGACAGAACCAGAAGCAGAAGCCAGTAGTAGATGCAGTAGTAGAAGCAGTAGTAGAAGCAGAGGTAGAAGTAGAGCGACATCAGCAACAGCAGCGGCACCAACAGGAGCGGTGGTGAGCACCAGCACCGCCACTACCACCACCATCGACGCGCTACCTCCGCTTCGTACCACCTATGCCTCCACGATCAGTCGACCCCGTGCAACGCGGCACGCCGGCCGCTGCGCGAACACGCGTCTCTGGCTTTTCAACGTCCCTCATTATTATACTTCGAGTCGTTTGAAATTTCTCGTATTTTTAACGAGTACATCGTTTCGTTAATCAACGACGACATCGAAGAAGAAAGGAGGCGGAAGAAAGAAGGAAGAAATAAAGAAAAGAAAAGAAAAGAAAAGAAAAAAAAAGAAAAGAAAAAAGAACGAAAGAAGAAGATAGGAGGATGCATATGAGTGACGTAAAATAGGAAAAAGAGAGAGGAAGAAAAAGAAAAGAGAGAAGAAAGAAAACAGAAGAAAGAAAAATAAGAGAACGCCAATAAAATTTGATTCTCGCGGGGTTCTCATAGTATTTTTCTTCGTTTGATTGAGAATTCGAAAAGAGAAGTGAAAAAAAGAAGAAAAGAAAAATAAAGGGAGAGGTAGGGAGAGAGAGAGAGAGAGAGAGAGAGAGAGAGAGAGAGAGAGAGAAGAAAAAAAAGGGAGGGAAGAGAGACGGACCGAGAGCGCGTGCGTGTGTATCGGGTGTGCGCGTGTGTAGGGTCGAAGGTTAGCGCGAGGGTAGCTAAGAAGGATCGTGCGTAAGAGGGTAGGTAGTGCTCGGTCGTCCCAACCGAACTGCTATCCGGCGTAAAAAAGTCTCTCGGGAATACGACGTAGCTCAGCTCCGAAGAGAGAGATAGATAGAGATAGAGAGATAGATAGATAGATAGAGAGAGAGAGAGAGAGAGAGAGAGAGAGACAGTGGGAGAAGTAGATAGATAGGTAGATAGATAGGTAGGTATATAGAGTGAGTGAGTGAGTGAGTGAGAGGGAGGGAGGGAGGGAGGGAGAAAGAGAGAGAGAGAGAGAGAGAGAGAGAGAGAGAGAGAGAGACAGCGTGTGTGAGAGAGAATCGTGTGCGTCCGTACGCGCAAAAGCTGGTGCTCCCCCACTCGCTAACTTGTTGAGCCTCTCTCACGGGCCAAGCGTGCCGTGGCCCGGGTTTGTCGTCTCGTTTCGAGCGGTGCGCGCGAAAACGTACGTCTCGTTAATACGTCCAGTAGAGAAAGAGGAAGAAAATAGAAGAAGGTCAATTGGTATAGAAAAAGGGAGGCGATTTTGGTGAGTGATCACTCAAAATGAAAGCGATCGGCTCGTCGTTGATATTAGCACAGCTGGTGCTAACATTGATTACGAAGAGTCTTGGATATGGTCGACCCGATGTCCTTGGCCAACGCAACGACGTACACGAGGATCCACTCGTTGTTGAAACTACGAGCGGACTCGTTCGTGGATTTAGCCGTAACGTCGTAGTACGTGACGTTCATATATTTTATGGAATACCATTCGCAAAGCCACCGATTGGTCCTTTACGTTTTCGCAAGCCATTACCTATCGAACCTTGGCACGGTGTATTAAATGCGACGGTATTACCGAATAGCTGTTATCAAGAACGATACGAGTATTTCCCTGGCTTCGAGGGCGAAGAAATGTGGAATCCTAACACCAATATATCTGAGGATTGTCTCTATCTTAACATCTGGGTACCCCAGAGAGTTAAGTTGAGGCATAAGGGCTCCGAACCACCTGACAGCAACGAGAGAAACGGCTTACCGATACTCGTTTGGATTTATGGGGGTGGATTCATGACCGGTACCGCCACGCTCGACGTTTACGATGCCGATATAATGGCTGCAATGAGTAGCGTTATCATTGCCTCGATGCAGTATCGCGTAGGTGCATTTGGATTCTTATATTTGAACAAACACTTTGGAAGTAATAGCGAGGAGGCACCAGGAAATATGGGCTTGTGGGATCAAGCATTGGCATTAAGATGGTTGCGGGACAACGCTGCTGCCTTTGGCGGTGATCCAGATTTGATAACGATTTTTGGTGAATCAGCTGGTGGAAGCTCGGCAAGCCTACATCTTATTTCCCCGGTAACCCGTGGCCTTGTACGCCGTGGTATACTTCAAAGTGGGACCCTAAACGCACCCTGGAGTTACATGACCGGTGAAAAGGCTCACGAAGTTGCACGTGTTCTCGTTGACGATTGTGGCTGTAATTCTACCATGCTCCAGGAAAATCCAGCTCGTGTAATGGCCTGCATGAGATCCGTTGACGCCAAAACTATATCCGTTCAACAATGGAACAGTTATTGGGGTATCCTGGGATTCCCATCCGCTCCAACTATCGACGGTATCTTCTTGCCTAAACATCCTCTTGATCTCTTACGCGAATCTGACTTCAAGGACACCGAGATTATCATTGGAAATAACGAGAACGAAGGTAAGAAAATGATTAAGAGTAGCATGCATA
>NC_060959.1:8514615-8549615 GCF_910589235.1 Vespa crabro
GACATTTCTTTATTTAAATACAATCTGATCAACACTTTATTTAAATACAATCATAATAATCTGATCAGGTGCAAAACTCGATTAGATTTTTTGCAAAAGACTTTTCCAACCCTAATCTTTCTTTAACTTTATTTCACATTTGTTCATTTTTATTGATAATCTTAAAAAATAATTATATCGTATATTATACATATATATATATATATATATATATATATATATATATATATAACGTTTGTACGAATTTTCCATGAGATATTTTCAACGATTATGAAATAACTTTAAAAGGTGCGACCGGATTAAGATTAAAAAAGTGTGATCGTAATCGTAAACGAGGTTCACCAACGTCGCCAGTTATTATCGCCAGCAGGTGAAAGTGATATTTTTAATTAGTCCGTAGATACACGTTTCTACGGAGCTCGTTTCATCGGACTATTAGTCGTAATACATAATTAAAATTTGCCAGAGATGAAATGCAATTCATGCAGCACTCGTATTCGGGGTAATCGTAGCCACAACCAACGTTCTAGGTATATGTATATATATATATATATATATATATATATATATATATATATATATAAGAGAAAGAGAGAGAGAGATCCAACTCTGCGGGTACCTACAATCTCAGCTTACAAACCACATCTATCAGATAATTAAATGGGTCATAAGATGTTTTTTGGAAAGGAGCACTCCGTTGATTATTATTTTTTCTTTTCAATTTAAAAGAGCTTCTTTACGAGAGTTAGAGAGAGAAAGAGAGAGAGAGAGAGAGAGAGAGAGAGAGAGAGAGAGAGAGAGAGAGAGAGAGAGAGAGTCTATATGTATGTGTGTATGTTCTTTTACATTGAGATACGTATCAAAATGATAGTGAAGATAATATTAATGTACGTAGGAATGTTAGTTAACCCGTTGTTACTCTCAATAAATAATATTATATTTATATAACGTTCAGCATAGTGACGATTACTAATGATTATTTCGATACTTCAACCTTTAAACTTAGATTATTATATTTATTCGATCATTAATATGATATAGAGATACTTACATATTATTTAAACGTATTATATTTTACTTTTCATTATAATATCACGATATTTCTATTGCTCACGTGATATTTAATCAGTGTTTCGATAAACGATAATAAGGAAAACTTTAATTAGAAGACATATAATCGGTAATAATTATAATAAATATATATATATATATATATATATATATATATATATAAATATAATAATAAAAAAAAAGTTATCTACGAAATCTTATTATTCGTCGATGCGAATAGAGTTCGTTCGATTAATTTATTATTCAGTTAACACGTTAATATTTTACTTATATATATATATATATACTTATTTTTTTTTTCTTTTTTTCCAATGATTTTTGTTCTTTCTTTTCAATGAATTTTTTTTGTTTTTTTATTTTTTTGACTTTTTCACAAAGAAAAAAAAAATGAAGTTCGTTTTAACGCGTCGATCAACTTACATACGTAAGCCTGCAACTTTGTTAGAAACAGGCTGTTATGAGTTACAACGTGCCAATAAATGAATTATTTATCACATTTTCGCGTTGAGTTCGGCTTGTTGAAAATTACGAAGTTAATAAGGGTGTTGGATGCGCACGGGTAGGCGCCACCGAAGGTATGTAGGTAGATGGTATACACCAAGGGCGCTTAGGGAAATCATGCGAGTATTCGCACGGATTTTCTGCTTCCTCCATAATTTATGCTACGCAATGGCACGAACGAAAGTCACTTGGTTAAATTAGACTAAAGTTACTTTCGAGCCATTATCGTTCTAACGTTCACCGTTTTACGTTAACCTCAGCTCACCCCTCGCCCTTCTCCATCACTCGCATGCACCCTTTTCCTTCATACCGATTCAACGTTGAAATTTTTTCAACGACTCGAGTGCGATCAAAATTCAGTTTTTTTTTTTTTTTCTTTTTTACCAAGCAGAAAAAAGTAAATAAAAAAACAGAGAGTGAGAGAGAGAGAGAGAGAGAGAGAGAGAGAGAGAGAGAGAATAAAAATCGAATGTCCACTTCGAAATATAATTTCATTACTTTTCTCGGTCATTAGGTATAACATATATGCACACACATACATATATATATATATATATAAAAGAAAAAAAAAGAAAATGACACAAATAATATTTAATTATTGAGCATTTTGATACATTATCAATTTATTGAAATTACTTTTCGTAATTAACCCTTTTGACTTGTTTGAAACTAAACGTGAAGTTAAGATATATGCCGCCACCCCCCCCCCCCTCGATTAGATTCTTCTACTGCGAAATGCATTAAAAACGTAATTTTCTTCGCGAAATATATGTTTTTATAATATTTCCATATTGAAAATTGGATAGAAAAGAAAGAATTTCCATCGCACGAATCTATCGAGGCAAACGAAGTTAATAAATATTTACTTATATTTTCGAAGTATCGTGATAGAAGGGAATTAAAAAAGAAGTCGACCATAATGGCGGTTCTTCGGTTGAGAAAAATACCTAGGGACGTTTTCCTTGCAGTAGAGTTTCGTTTCAAAAAAAAAAAAAAAAAAAAAACAAAAAAAAAAGAAAGGAGAAAAAAAAGAGAAAAAAAGAGAAACAAAAGTGAAGAAAAAAATAAAAAAAGGAAGAAGAAAAAGAAGAAGAAAGAAAAGAAAAAAGAAAAAAGAAAAAAGAAAAAAGAAAAATGACTTTTAATTGGAAGTCTATTGTAATAAACGGCGGATATATAATAATTAAAACACAGTTAACAACATAGAATATTATCTATTTTGGTCTGTTGGTTAGATCGCTATGAAAATAGTAAATTTACAAGATATAAAACTTATCGATTTTTTGGCTTGACTCTAGCACGTTGAACGATCCTCGAACTATGTCGAAAGAAATTGTGGTGACCCGAGAATCTTCACTTAACCGTGTCATGACCGGAACTTAGAGAAGAGAGCTCGACGTCGACGACGATCTTATATCCTAAGACTGTGAGAAAGAGATAGAGATAGAGCGAGAGATAGAGAGAGAGAGAGAGAGAGAGAGAGAGAGAGAGAAAGAAAAAGAGAAAGAAAGATAGACGAAGATAGTAGGTGAAGTAATACGAAGAAGAAGAGACGTCAGTCAACCTTTAAGAGAAAATAGGAAACGTGTGGTCTATTTTTTTTTTATTCCCATTTTTCTCCTGTACCTTTCTCTCTCTCTCTCTCTCTCTCTCTCTCTCTCTCTCTCTCTCTCTCTCTCTCTTACGTCTTCTATTTCCTTCTCCATTCCTTCTCTCAGCAACTTCTTGAAGGTGAACTTCGACGGACAGGAGAATGTCGTGCAGCGGAAGTCGACTCCACTCTATCCGATTTCGGAACGAAAATTGAGACGTACGTACATACGTACATACATACATACATACATACATATATATATATATATATATATATATATATATGTAAGTACGTACACAAGAAAATAAGAAACTAGAAAGGAGCATCCTCAACGCACATTGCTTCAAGCTTGTTTATCTACTGCCTTTTAGAACTTTGCTCTTTCTATCTTTTCCTATCTCTTTCTCTCCTTTTTCTCGTGATCTATTTTTCCTTTTAAATTTCTCCTCCCTCTCTCTCTCTCTCTCTCTCTTTTTTTTTCTCTCTTCATGACATATTTTACTTAGTCTCTTCATCGCATTTTACATAACAATGCTCTAAAACGTTGGTTCCTTCTATTTGATCGCAATATTTTTTTTTCCCCCTTGTCCCTCTTCTCTGTTCGTTTCTTTTTATTCTTTTTTTTTTTTTTTTGGTTGGTTGGTTGGGCAGGGACGGAGCGGAGATGGGGAGAGGGCCGGAGGTGATTGTAGGGAAGGGAAGAAAAAAAAATTGTTCTAAAAAGTCTCGAAAAAAGTATCAATCGATTTTTTTTGGTATTTCTTCCTTTTTTTTTTTTTTTAGTTCATTCTCGCTTCTTTGTATATTTTAATATTACAGAGTCTCTCTCTCTCTCTCTCTCTCTCTCTCTCTCTCTCTCTCTCTCTCTCTTCTTTGTTATCGGTAAAGAAAATTGATCTGCTCTATAAAATAAAGGACGCTATTTGTTTATCAGTTTTTAAATTGTTTTCGCACATCGCATTTATTTTTTTTTTCTTTCTTCCTTCTTCTTCTTCTTCTTTTCCTTTCTTCTTTTTTTTTCCTTTTTTTTCTTTTTTTTTTTTTTTTTTTTTTAGACAGAAAAAAGCTAGCTTTGTTTGCATCGGTTAATAACATCGTTTTACCTTTAAAAGAATCGTGTTGAGCTATCAAAGGCACTCGTCAAGTTATTAGGTTATACTGAATGAAAAAAAAGAAAAAAAAAAAAAAAAAAAAAGAAAAAGAAAAGACCGTGTAGGTTCGCGAAACGAATTATGAATAAAATATTTCGATCGATCGGCTATCGCGGAACGATTTTACGCGACCTTGAACTTTTCTTCCAGATTGCCTTCGATTCGACGGAGGTCGAACGATCAAATTGAACTAAAAGACCTCATATTTTAGTGACCTTGTATTTAAATGAATACTTCTTTCTTTTTTTTTTTTTTTTTTTGTAGTAAATAATATCGATGCTACGTTCGAATCATACAGAGTCAACCCTTTTTAATTTTTATTTCTTTTTTCTTTTTTTCCTTTTTCCCGTGATTTCGAAGTTATTTCCGTTAGAGGGATACGCATAAGTTTGTGAAAATGAGATTAGTATTTAGACGTAAACAGCAATGATTTATATTATTTCTTGAGAGGTGATAGGGTGTGGGTGAGGAGTCGATTAGGTTGGAAGTCTTAATTTCGTTGAAAATTTATGAGTTTGTACGTTTTAATATTTTTTTTTTTCATTTTCTTTCTCTCTCTCTCTCTTTCCCTCCCCCTCTCTCTCTCTCTCTCTCTCTCTCTCTCTCTCTCTCTCTCTCTCTCTTTCGTTAATAATTATCCATTATTCGCGAGAGCAAGCCTTATCGCGATGATCAACGTTAGATAGTATTATAATTCTTGATTATATCTTATCTTTCGAAGTTTTCCATTTCTTTGTCAATTTTCTTTGTCATACTTTCGAGAAAAAGAAAAAGAAAAAGAAAGAAAAAAAGAAAAAGAAGAAACTAAAAGAAAAAAAAGAAAGAAAGAAAGAAAGAAAGAGAGAACTTTCTTCCGTCTTGATAAAAAAAAAAAAAAAAAGAAAAAAAAAAATGGACATTAGAAACGCTTACGTTATAGAGAAATTTATTAATTAAGGTAACACACGTAGTCGAGAACGGGATTTAAATAATTCGTTAGAAACATCTATGACCATGTACTTCTTTGAAATTGTTTTTCTTTCTTTAGTTTTAACGCGTACAACTCGAGTAGCTTTTTCCGTCTCTGAGGCGATACCATTAACCCTAGAACAATGGTAATCCTTTCGAAATGGTACCGAGCAGCTGGGAGTACTTCCCGATCCAATTTTCGTTCCGCCAGGAAAAAGAGAAAGTTAGAGTAGCTTTAGTAATCCCGACGAATGAACATGTTCACGCGTATACGAATAGTTGGATAAGTATACATGTGTAATATGATATGTAATATGTACATATACATATACATATATATATATATATATATATATATATATATATATATATATATGTGTCTGTGTAGAAAGTATTTAACTGTGATACGTCAAGATTTTATTACAGTGTCTCTGAATGATTTATCTGCAATTTTTTTTCTCCTTTTTTTTCTTTTTTCTTTTTAAACAAATATTTATCAACGTTCTTTTTAATAACAAAATACTCTCTCTCTCTCTCTCTCTCTCTCTCTCTCTCTCTTTTCAATTTATTTTATTATCAAATGTCATTTCTTTTTATTTATATATTCATTTCTTTTTTTTGTTTTATTTTATTTTCTTTTCATTTTCTCTCTAATAACCCGCTCATAAACCTCGACGATGAAAATGCAAACACTGCAGGCGATCTCTCAATGAGATAGAAGAGATTATTACTTGTTTGGATAAATACTCGATAGCAAACATAATACATTCGCTCATTGAAATTTTAGATGATATTCAATCTCAAATTCAGTAAGTAACAGAAGGTAAAATTATTATATTAGACGGGAAAGTGAAGAAATATCTCTGTTATTAGCTTTAGATCGTTAGATTTAGGATAGTCGATGAATAACAATAAATTATTTTACAATTTTTTTACGAACAAACGTCTATTATAATAATATATATATTTTATTATAATATACATCTATTATAATAAAATATAGAACTAAACGTCTATCGTTATATTCGTTCGTATTATTTTCTATGCGATTAAATGTCGCCAATAAATAATATAATGAAGGATGCAATTGATTGTAACTTTTTTTTTTCTTTTTTCTCTTTTTTTTTTTTTAACCAACGACTCGCATTATTGATTTTATCAAAACTATTTCAAACCAACTAATCGAAGTAATTTATGTATATATATATATAAATATATGAAGTCATCTTTTAAGCTTGCTGTTTGTATTGTACTTTAATATGAATTGGAAATAAGAGAGAGAGAGAGAGAGAAAATATTATATATTTCGAGTGGATGACATTGATATTTCTATCCTTCGATATGTTAACAACTATCGAGCTTCTTTGATCGTTCTCTTTTTTATCAATTATGTATGAAAATAATCGTAAATTTTAAATTTAAATATTTATACGTCGAAAAAAATTTACTAGATCGCTTATCTTTCATTTTCTTTTTTTTTTTCTTTTTTTTTTTTTTTATCGTCAAAACTAAAAAGATAATTCTTTCAATTTGTCCGCTTTGAAAAAATATATATATAAGTGAGATACATAACATCTAGATAAACATTTACACATTTATTATTACATATTTATCTGTATGCTTTATTCGTCTATTAAATATGTATAAATGAATTATGAACGCATATCATGCGTTTTATTACGTGTGATATTTAAAAATTTCAATATACAATTCGAAAAAATAAGTAAGAGAAGATATAAATATTTGCAAAAAAGATTTACTGATAATTAAAATCATTTGAGATACTTTTGATTTAATTAGAAACTTCCTTTAAGTAAATACGTACGAACAAAAATATTCAAAAACAAACTCAGCGTCTAATTATAAAGTATATATATATATATATATATATATATATATATATATATATATATATATATCTTGTACTAACATCAATATTCATTTGCTCGTTAAAAGTAAAGCTTTTCTTCTCTATAATAAAAAAAGAAAAAAAAAAGAAAAAGAAATTATTTTTTCCAATTAAAAGCAAATCTAATATTTCATATCAAGGGAAAAATTAAAACGAGTTGTTCCTTAATATTCAATGATTACGTTCGATATGTTTGACTGTAAACGTTCAATCTGTTCATAGAATCGAAATAACTTTGAGAAATATTTAATAATGGCTGACATGTGAAAGGAGCGGAGAGCGAAAGGATTAGATTGCCCATAGCTTTTGAGAGAATGATCCTAATTTATTTAACGGCAGAGGGAAATATGTGTGTGTAACTAGCACGTACGGAAGTGAAGAAGAATTTCAGAAGAAAACGGTCTATATTCTTTCTCTCTCTCTCTCTCTCTCTCTCTCTCTTTCTCTTTTTCTGGCTCTCTTTTTCTCTTCTTCTTTTCTTTTCTCTTCCTTTACGCCCCTTCCTGGCATAATATCAGGTCGGAAGTGCAGCTTGGAGAATGATTTGCATGCGACGTTGCTCGCGGAATTTTAAAGAACAGGAGAAAGTAGCACCTCTACCGCCACCCACCCCCACTCCCAACCCCATACTCTCATACATTTTTACCTACCAGAAAGCCCCCTTCCAGTCTCTCTCTCTCTCGACCTCGCACGACTCATCACTCCTACGTTCCCTTCAAGCCTCGAATTGAAGATGCAGGTATGCGCGCACATCTTTAAAGTACTCGTACGCGCGGCAACTTGGTGAACACAACTTGAAGATTTGTCTGGCTTGAAAAAAAATTAGAATATTATGCGTTATGAAACGAGGAGAGAGAGAGAGAGAGAGAGAGAGAGAGAGAAAGGAAAAAAGAAAAAAAGAATTATAGAACGAGAAAGAAATGAACGTTTTCATCTTAGCTTCGATTAAAATCCGAATGATTGTATTACTAGTACGATTTCACGTTAGTAGAATAGAGATGTCTATTTAAATTCCTTCAAACGAATTATTTTATTATTTTATTATCGACGAGAAATGGAAAAATACTTTTTTCCCTTCTTTCTTTCCTTTTCTCTTTTTTTTCGTTTTCCTTCTTCTTTTGCCGGGATTTCTTGTTTGTTTTTCTTTTCTTTTTCTTTTTCTTTTCTTTTTTTTTTTTTTCTTTTCTTTTTTTTCTTTTCTTCCTTCCCCCCTCCCCCCTCCGCCAAAAGAACATTTACGACCGAGCACGTAGGAACATAGAAATCTGTTATTTCTTTCTTTCTTTTTTTTTTCCCTGCTCTTTCCTTTTTTTTTCTTTTTTTTTCCTTTCCATCTCAAAACAAGCTTCGCTTTAAAAACAAGTTTTTGTTTTTGCGAAGATCGAAGGGACGAGAGATTTATGTAAAACAAGAAAAGAAAAGAAAAAAAAAAGAGAGAGAGAGAGAGAAAAGAAAAGAAATAAAAAAAAAAAAGAGTCTAAATAGTAAAAAGATAAAAAGAAAAAGGAAAATAATAATAATAAAAAAAAACAAAAAACAAAAAAAAACAAACAAACAAAAAAGGGAAAAACAAAGGAAAAGAAAAGAAAAGACGGAAAAAATTATTTTCAAACGTAGTACCCTTCGCTCTTTCGTTATCTCGTTCGAAAAAAGTTGTTGATATATTTTTTTTTTCCTTTTCTCTTTTTTTTTTTCCTTTTTTTTTCTATTTTTTTCTTTTCTTTTTTTTTTTTCTTTCGTTCTCCTCTTCTCTTCGCCGTCCGTTAAAACTTTTTTCGCGAGAAAGAGTTTGACGTTGCAATATTTTTCGGAAATTTCTCCGTGTGGGCTCGGAGAAATATTTTTCATCTTGAAAAGAGGAACAATTTCCTTCTTCATATTTTTTTTTTGTTTTTGTTTTTGTTTTTGTTTTTGTTTTTGTTTTTGTTTTTGTTTTTGTTTTTGTTTTTCGTACCTTCTCTTTTTTCGCGCTTCTGTTTTCTTTTTCTTTCTTCATTTCTTTTCCTTTTTTTTTTTTTTTCTTGTTATTGTTAATGTTTCTGAGACTACGTCCTTCAACAGTAACATTATGTAATTTCGAAGTACCTCTTATGGTTTTCGTTATGTAACGGGGAACGAGTATGATGACGTACGCGTACGTGTAATTACGGATAATCGATATATTAAACGGTAACGTTCGGAAACAGCCGTTATTCGCATAATTTTGATTCGAAGCGCGACACGTTCGAAATACCCTTGTAATCTAACGTACCAAATTGAGCTTGTGCCTCGTACACGTTAAAACATCCATCCTTTTAATCGGACGATCGAGTTTTGTAGATCGGTGCTTGTCAACCTGTATGATTTTTTTTTCTCTTTTTTCTTTTTTTATTTTTTTTTTTTCTTTTTTTTTTGTCAAAATAAGAGCAATCGAACAAAAAGATTAAACCAAAAAAAAAAAAAAAAAAAAAAGAAAAAAGGAAAGAGAAAAGTTGCATGACTAGATCGCGCCTCCCTCTCTCCCCCCCCCCGACTCTCTCTTTCTCTCTCTCTCTTTATTTATTTATTTTTTTTTTTTTTTTTCATTCATTTTGTCCTTTTTTTATATTTAAAAATTTTTCCGAAATCATCATCAAAACAAAACAAAACAAAACAAAACAAAAAATCATTGGAAAGATCTATAATGTCAACGATACTCATATCCTAAATTTAGCTGGTTTCGAACGCGTATCGCGTTAATTAGAAGAACTTATATATATATATATATTTTTTTTTTCTTTTTTCTTAATTTCTACTCGCGTAACGTTTAATTAATTAATTAATTATTAAGAATAACAATAATATATGAAATATGAAACAATAATGCCAATTAATTTCCATCGAATTTAATATTAAAGAAGAATTAAGATTAGAACAAATATTGACATATCTATATTTTAAAAAGATCAAATATATATTTGAAATGGAAGAGATGTCCAAGTTGTATAATCATTAAATGTAATTCATTATTTATATAAATAATTTTATCGATATAAATTGTAAAAATATTATTACTCGCATAAGATATAACCTTGATATCGTCAATTCTTTCAGCCGTTATTCGCAAAGTAGAAAATATAAGAGGAATGCATCCGTTCGAGATTTTTCATTCGAATTGGTAAAAAATGTAGTTTCGCGAACAGATCGTGTATGGAGAGAGTAAGCGATCTCTTTCTCTCTCTCTCAAATACATACACACACACACTTTCTCTCTCTCTCTCTCTCTCTCTATATATATATATATATATATCTTTTTCGAACGATGCAGATAAAGGTATCTACGGACTCCCATCGTTGGTTTGCTATATAGATAGATAAAAGTACGTATGTAGGTAGAGATGCAGTAGGTGTAGTATACCGATCACTGGCAAAACGCCAACGGCACCGTGTTTTCTCGATACGTTATATTCGCTTGGCGTTTCGTTGAATATAGAGAAATCGAACGCATATAGAACGTTGCCTGCGTCTCGTTAGCATATATTGTCACTATATATCTATCCAATACATATATTTATATCTGTAGGATGTAGGAATCTACGTGGGTATATAATATATTTATATACTATATATATATATATATATATATATATATATATACATAAATATATATATATGTGTGTGTGTGTGTGTGTGTGTTTTGCAAACCACGATTACGTATGGTCCATTGTCATTGTCATAGTCATTGCCATTAAACCATTTGCATTTCCTTTAGATTTCCCGGTCTAACTTTATCTTCTAATATCGCATTGAAAACTTTATCTATAGGGAAATTTATTCTTCGAGTTTACTCGATTGAATTCTCTATTCTTTTATTATAACTCTATCATAGAAAGAAGACAAACGAAATATTCTTTGACTTTAAATATTATATATTATCGTACGATACGATAATTAAAATTATTATAAGATTATTTATTTCATGGAGATTATGTGATTGTTTTAGATTTTGATATATAAGGAAATTGTTCAATGTTATTATACAATCGCAACTTCCAATGTTATATCATCGTCATCGTCATTGTCGTTGTCGTCGTTATCGTCGTCGTCGTCGTCGTCGTCGTCGTCGTCGTCGTCGTCGTCGTCGTCGTCGTTGTCGTCATCATCATCATCATCATTGCCAATATCGATAATTCTTAATACATCGATAACACTCACGATTGTTATCGACACCCGTCTAATTCACAAACATTACCTCGTTCATGTCGTTTATAATACGAACTGGTCAAAACCCGTGTAACCACCGCATTTGGCTACGTGTTGCTTCGACATTGTTGTTATCCCTGACCATCACTTGTCCATTGCTTAATGGCGTCATTTCCATTACAAATTTCTATTGTTTCAATGATATTATATATGTATACTATACAATAGAAAGAGAGAAAAAGAGAGAGAGAGAGAGAGAGAGAGAGAGAGAGAGAGAGTGAATTGTGCTTTAAAACAATAAAGGTTTTTGTTTTCAGATTGTAAAGGTATTTTAATTGCGAGCCATTGTAAAAAAAAAGAAAAAAAAGAAAAGAAAAGAGAAGAAAAAACGAACGAATCTTGCTATTGAAATTAAAAAGACCTGATTTATATCGATTTGAATCGAATCATTTTCTTTTTTTTTTTTTCTTCTATAATTTTGATACAATCGAGTATAATTTGTTTCGTTACGTAAGATCGAGAAAAAAAAAAAAGAAAATTTTATTCCGCCTTTCTTCTTCTTCTTTTTTTTTTTTTTTATTTCGTTATTATTTTTATCACCAAATTCATAAACGAACATCTCTCGTCACTTTGTATGATTCTTATGATTCTTATGTTTCTTTTTTCCTTTTTTATTTTTTTTTTCTTGTTCCTTCTTTTTTTATTACATTTTTAATCGTTTAACTTCGATTATAAATTGATAATAGGATTATCATTCTGTCAGTTTGATCGAGCTTGTCCATTTAACAGGTCTTTCGTATATATATATATATATATTGTAAAGGGTAGGATTCAATTGTTCCCTAACATCTGTTGAATTTGGCCACTCGCCAAGTCCCGCCGAAATAACGACGTTACAGAACATTTCTTATGCCAACTTGTAAAGCTACAGGTATTCTCTAGCACTTTTTTTTTTTCTCTAAACGAGGATAGAAACTGAGCCCTCTGAAATTCGTTTTGAGGCATTTAAAAGGGTCTGCCTCTTATTGTCGTAAGACACCCTTTTCTTCACCCTTTTCTTAGGAAGCTTTCGTTATTAAATTCGTCTGCTTAACGTACCTGGACGAAGAAAGGCGAAATAATTAAACGATCTCCTTCATTTTGTACTCGTCAGAGCGTTTACTAATTACTTCATTAGACGTAAAGCTTTTTGCACATTTCTCAATCGTTTATACCCGTAAATTATGTAAATATATATATATATATATATATATATATATTATGAGAAATATAATGTTTTCTTTATATTAGAAATTTTCCTTTATGATTAATAGTTCAAAGTCATAAATTCAAATTCATTTTTACTTATTATTTTTAGATCCTCACGTATATTAAATATCCATTATTTTTAATTATGACAAAATAATGAACAATTCATGGAGAAACTATAGATTATATTATATATATATATATGATTATCATTAAATATTATTATAATTCAATATATTAAATATTAAATATTACATATTAAATACGTAATATAAAATAATAATATGATATAAATAATGTAATACAATATAATAACAATGTAAATATTAAATATATATATATATATATACATATATAATATATAGTATGTAATATATTATAATTATCTTAAATATCGTCTGATTATATTACATTACATTATATAGAATTAACTCTTAGTGACTAAATACCAATATTACATTCGCCTTTAGATATATATATATATATATATATATATATCATTGTATATATTATATATTTAATATAATACATGGAAATATTATTGATGATAAATAGAAATGTATATCAAAGTTAATTTTCTTCTCATATTGTTGAATAGAAGATCAAAGGGATAACATAAGATACAAAATCGGATATTTGGTTGAATTTAGAGTGAATATCACTATGCGCCATTTCTATACTCAAAGTGTATACGCATAATGTAACTCTCTCTTTATATATATAAATATATATATACAAACACGCATATACATATATATATATATATATATATATATATATATAGTCTTGTATATATAAATGATGGTAGACCGACTAGATCGACTCTATTTATAAATCATTATGCGAATCGCGATTATGCTAGACCACATACATAGTAGTAGTAATAGTAGGATATCTCGCGATATATCGCGACTCTCTCGGAAACCATGGAATATCAGTTTGCGCCGGACAGCTAGAGTGACCGTGGTACAAACGATATCCTGACTGTGGCCAATCCAATATCCCAAACCTATGTACAAGTATCCGTTAACTCGCTGCATTCCGTGACGATTCGGTCCGATAAATTTGAATTCAATCAAGCGATATATTCTCTCATTTATAATTATTATGTTTTTTTTCTTTTCCTTTTAACTCTTCCTTTTAACACTTTTATCCTCTTTACTATTCCTTTTTCTTTCGTTAAATAATAAAACGCGATATCAATCATGCACTTAATAATAATTTTCATTTTCTCGATTTATTATTCTCAGTTAATTCCGCTTTAATTATTTCTTCCCCTATTTCCTTCTTCTCCCTCCTCCAAACCCACCCCATTTACCCAACGATACGTAAATATGCACAGATATTTAGAAACTTATTTTTCGAATAAATTTTTACACGTCAAAAGTGATTTGGTGTAGTAAGATGGTCGAAGGAAAAAAAAAAAAAAGGAAAAAAGGAAAAAAAAAGAAAAGAAGAAGATAAAAGAGAAAAGAAAAAACGACAAACAAGAGTAGTTTAAACGTTATGTACAAGGTAATAATAATAATAATAATAATAATAATAATAATAATAATAATAATAATAATAATAATAATAAAGACTTAATAAAGACTTGTGATAATAATTTCAGAAAAATGTGTATTTTTTTATACTCACGTTGCTTTAAGCTCCTTACTTTTCCCATAACGATAAGCTTCTAAGCTAGACAAGTCTATAATGTTCGTTAGTCCTTTATAATCTTGCGTAATGGTATCGACTTTGTTAGAAAATATTTACTATCTATTTTATAAAACTCTATCGATAACGTAAGTATCAGTAGCCTTGGTATATTAAATAGTAGTTTTAGTAGAACGATCGTAATTTCAAATTTAAACTGTTTAAATATATATATATATATATATTTAACATATATATCTCGCAATAAATATAATATTATGCTACAAAAAGTATATAGAAACATCTGTGCGAGTTTCTATGTAAATTATGCTTATATGCCGGAGTTGTATGAAACGCAAATATATCTACTTCGTTTTTTTCTTTTTCTCTTATTGTTTTCTTTTTTATTTTTTTTTTTCTGTTTTTTTTCTTTTTTTTCATCCTCCAATATCGTACTAATAAATTTTTCATATTCGTCGTATATTGATTTATAACAGAGACTAAATAACGTGACTTTCATTTTGATGTCGTTCGAGATTGTGCAAAGAAGTACGCACAAATATGTTCAATAAATATGTTACGTTCAAATTGCCGGTTGACAAAATAAATAATAATACATAGAGAAACGGAAAAAATTGAGATCACATATGTGTATATATATGTACATATACACAGGATGTGCCAAAAATCCTTAAAGTGGGTCAAAAGTTCCTAAACGATTCTAAAAATCGATCGTTCAATTTTTTTTCCTCATTACAGAATATAGAACTAAAAACCTATAAAATTCTCGAAAAATATTTATCGACTTTTTAAAATTATTTAGAAACTTTTGATCCCTTAAGTAACATACGGTCCACCCTGTATACGTAAAAATCTAACGGTCGGAACATGTACATGTGTTAAAATTGACTTACTTTTTCTTCCTTTTTTTCTTTCTTTTTCTTTTTTATCTCACTCTCTCTCTCTCTCTCTCTCTCTCTCTCTCTCTCTCTTTTTCTATCTCTTTTTTTTCTTTTATTATTAATTTTTCTTCTTTCGTTTTTGGTTCGGGTACAATGGTCGAGGCTCACGAGGGTTTGAATTTTTATTTCTTTTTCCCTTTATTATTGCTCGCACTCCTTCCTTTTGCGTTACCAATTCAAATGGAGCAGACTGATTTTATTGCGGAAGTTACGGTCGGAAGCGGATCTCTGCAAGTTTACGTGAGCGTGCTAGCTAGCGTCCTTCGGAATTGGAAATACCGGCTGGCATTATTCGTAGGAAAATGTTATTATACGAGCGAGCATTTTAATTTTCTGCTTCAAATCGCGTAAGAAAAATTGAAAATAACGTCGTTCCCTTTCTCGTATCATTATTCATATTGTTTTTGTTTTTGATTTGGCCATTCCCGAAATAATATTATATACATGCGTATCTGTATAATATACATACGTAAATATATATATATATATATATATATATATATATATAGTATATCTATGTATAATAATACAGACTTCAGTTATATATGTACATATGGATGCACCTAAGCTGTACGTATACACAAGTATCGCAAAAGCTTCGCAATGTTGAAATTTTGTACTTTACTCTGTCTTTCTCTTACTCTTTCCCTTTCTCTCACTCATTCTCTCTCTCTCTCTCTCTCTCCCTCTCTCTCTTTCTCTTTGTCAGTTAAAAGCTCAACGAAGCTTCAACGAAAGAGTAGAAAGCGTTTACGAAAGAATGGTCACAGTTCTGCGGTTTGGCTTTCGCAATGTCGTGCTCTCTTGGGAAAGAAGGGATAAAAAAAAGTAGGGAAAAAATTCAACATGGACGACGCATATTTTCTCTCTCTCTATCTATCTTTCTCTCTCTCTCTCTCTCTCTCTCTCTCTCTCTCTTTCTCTTTTTGTAGGTTCATTTTACGCAACTGTGATATATTTTACTTCTTGATACTTAGGAATGTCGTAAACTAAACATTAATTTACGTGAAAAAGTTTAGATATTTCATTTGGTAGTACTACGATATCCTTTTTGGAGAAAACATGATTTCTTAATAACATATAGTACTTTTCAAGTAATCATAATTTAGTCGTTTTATCGTTCCTTCGAAGTTTCTCATTAAAGTTTAATTTTGATATGATTATAAAATTTATATACGCACGCATGCACGTATATATATATATATATATATATATATATATATATATATATATATATCTCAGGTTTAAACGATTTATTTTTATTATAACAATGTCTTTTTTCTTTTGCTTTTTTTTTTCTATTTTCCTATTTTTACTCTCATTTTCAATGAAGCTATCTACCATTTATAAAACATTTCCTCTTTATTTCTACTTATAGAGAGTATCGGTGTAGTTCGATCGTTTAAATGATATAATCCATCCCATATAATGACATTAACATAAAAACGAATTTGATTTGATTTGATATGAACGGACGGTCGAATGATCGAATGAAAAGAGAGAATTATTCGATTGATCTCTCTGTCTATATTTTCAACCAAAAAAAAAAAAAAAAAAAAAAAGAAAAAAAAAACGAACGGGAAAAAAAGCATTTATTTGATTCGACACGAATTCGTTAAGGCGATAAAGATGGGTGGGTGGGTGGTAGTGGGGGGTGGTGGGAAGGATAAGAATATATTTATTTCCCGAAGTTATAATTTCACCCCTCGTTCCTCTCCAATATCCCACTTCCTCCTTCCTAGTCCGTATCAACGTAGCAAGAAACATCGTGGAAAATAAGTAGAGAAAATTTTGACGTACGAACAAGTTTGTGCTTCGATATAGCCCCTTCTTGAGTAGAAAATGGTAAAGGAGAAGTTAGGTATGAGTATAATGACATGGAAGTGAGGCAGAGAGGGGAGGTGAAGTGAGATGATGGCTTTAGGATGAGATGGATCGAGGGGTTGGGTTAAGGAGTGGTAGATAAATAGGTAGGGATAGGTAAGGAAAGGGGATGGGTGTTTGAAGGGATGTGGAACAGGAAGAAAGCGAGAAACAGAGTCGTGCTGTTAAGGATTTGAAGTGTACTCTACTTTTGACGTACATTTTTGTGCCGGTAGAGATGTGCCTTTCACAGGGTCCTAGAGTTCGTTTCAATGGCATTAAAAAAAAAGAAAAAAAAAGAGAAAAAAAAAGAAAGAAAAAAAGACGTCTAAGAAGAAGAGAAATAAATAGATAGATAGATAGATAGATAGATAGATAGATAGAGAGAGAGAGAGAGAGAGAGAGAGAGAGAGAGAGAGAGAGAGAGAGAGAGAGAGAGAATAGAGTGAAGGGGTAGCAGATGAAAGTACATATGCGGAGATCTTTTAAGTGCTGTCTAACTTTTCAATGGAGCACTGCTTTCATCTTTCCCTAAGACCTTTTCTTTCCTACGACAAGAGACATGTATTTCCATTTCTTTCTTTTTTCTGTTTTTTTTTTCTTTTTTTTCTCAACCCTCCAACCCCCCGCCCGCGTCTCCCACATTAATGTTACAGCCTAATTTTCGTCGGGATAATATTTTATCCTTGAATAATGATAAACGAAAATATGATCAAATATGCCGATTATATTCTGATATTTTATTTAAATTCTATTACACCAATTGTCTATGAAAGTATTTTTAATTATTTTCTTATTTTATATTTGTGTATGTGTACATATATATATATATATATATATATATATATATATATATAAACATGTAAATATAATTTAATGAGAAATAAAAAAAAAAAAAAAGAAAAAGGATAAGAAAAATATAAATCATGTATCTTATCACATTTTTACTCACAGATTCAATCTTTCAATATATTTCTATTAGCAGTTTAATCATTTTCCCTTGCAATTTTTTCTCTTTCTTTTTTCTTTTTTAACTGGTCGGATGTAAAGAGAAAGAGAAAGAGAGAAAGAAAAAAAAAAGAAGAAGAAAGGGAAAAGAAACGGAGAGGGGGAGGGGGGAAAAGGAGATCTTTCTGCAGTTATTAAAAAAAAATTGTGGCTTGTATTTAAAAATGTTAAAAGTATGTAACGTTGAAGAATTAAATTCAAAAGGAATGTCATTCGTTTTTTAAAAGCTCGTCAAGTCTTGGCAACATATGAGACGCGTTTGATGCTTATTACTTTTATGTACATTGAAATGTTTAAGTTTTCAATTAAAAGGTACCATAATTATGTTTAAAGTTAAAGATCGAGAACTTTGAATTCGTGTATAAGGAAATGGCCGTTTAGCCGGGAATGAAATAAGAGCTCTAATCCGACGTAATACTAATGGGCGGTATATTTCACAGCCCTTACATTTTTCATGTTCACTTAAAACGGCAGTACGCATTTAGTATAACCCTGCGCGAGCTGTTATACTTAAATGCAAACGTTTGCGGTGAAACAACGACGGTGGAATGAAAAAAACGAGATAAAAGGAAAAGAAGAAGAAAAAGAAAGAGGCAAAAAAAAAAAAAAAGAAGAAATATGTGTAACGATAAAAAATATATTACAAATTATTATGTGATATTTAATGAGGGGGAGAGAAAAATAAAAAAGAAAGATGAAAGAGAGAAAGAAAGAAAGAAAGGAGGAAAAAAGAAAAAAAAAAAAAAACAGCTGGATTTTCAATCCTTTAAGCCATCAAAAGAATTCTCTGAAGTTTCATTAGACGACGATTTTCTTTCTACCTTTTTTTCTTCCCTCTCTCTCTCTCTTTCTCTCTCTCTCTCTCTCTCTCTCTCTCTCTCTCTCTCTCTGTCTCTCTATATTTTTCTTTCTTTGTCTTAAGCCCGTTCGATTAAGAGGACCTGTTCGAGCCTTTAGCAGGTACTTCATCACTTTCATTCTTTCTCAAACATTTACACAGACAAGCAATTACCCATACAGAATATAATTTTCTCATTCTTTTATTCTCTCTCTCTCTCTCTCTCTCTCTCTCTCTTCTTTTTTTTCTCTTTTTCTTTTACCCAAGATGACTTTTGATTCGAGAAATCGAATATCGTTCGAGACTCTTTTCACATACAATATAATGTAATATAGGGTAAGAATCTAACTATACTCGATCATCTCTCTTTTTTATATTTTCGAACTTTATCGTAGTTCTTAAATTCTCCATAATGCATATTTAAAGATACGAAAATGGAGGGATGTGGGAGCATGATGATGTATTTTTTTTTTCTTTTTTTTTGTTTTTTTTTTTTCAATGGGTTGATCGACGGAAAGGGGTAGATGAGGCGGCAAGGGGAAATCAAAGGAGGAAAGGAACTTTGATAATTGATATGTTGAGAAAAAGAGAGAGAGAGGCAGACAGAGACAGGGTTATAGTAAATAAGAGTATCAAAGTGAGCTTGTCACGAATACCATAAAACTATGTTTGGATAATACCTAACATACAAAGGATCGCGTGATCGTTGTCATTAGAATAAACATTATCTATTGACCGACGATGAAAATGATAGGTAAGTACAAGCCTGTCAATAATATACCTCGAGACAATATTACTTTTTTTTATTCTTTCTTTTAACAAATTAACGAATTAGTTATCGATGATCGACATTTAATTATGCGACATATTTATAATTTCTATCTCTCTCTCTCTCTCTCTCTCTCTCTCTTTATTTTTTTATTTTTTTATTTCTTTTTTCTTTATCAGATTTAAAAGAACAAAAATACGTATACACTTTGCCAAATGTAATAGATTTCAATTGTAAAAATTATTCTCATATATTATTTATCTAGAACAAAAGAGAGAAAATGAAAAAAAGCGAATACATCGATTTTAAATTTAAAGATTTATTTGACTTTCGATATATGTGATTTTGTTAATTAATTAAATTTCTATGTTCGTTAATTAATAAAGATTGAAAGATATGAAATTAAATTATTATAAATGAACGTTAAAAATCTTGAATTTTTTCATTCAAAATTGATACGAACATGTATTGCACGAAGAAAAAGCATCGATAAGAACGAAGACTCTCTTTCTCTCTTAGATTTCTTAATTAACGTGATGGTTGCGTGTTATAAAAGGAATATAAACGATTAGAGAAAGAGAGAAAGAGAGAGAGAGAGAGAGAGAGAGAGAGAGAGAGAGAGAGAGAAAGCTTCCTATGAAACTTCCAAGAAAATTAGATTTGCATTGAAACTATTACGTCAAGATGTTTCTTCGTAATACGAGCTTGAAAATTTGGATAATCGTTTTCGTTCTATATATGTACGTACATACATATGTATATATATATATATATATATATATATATATATATATATATACTTAAATATATATATACATATATATAGTATATATATATTTAAGAATATATAAGATGAGTTAAAAAAAAAAAAGACACGGAGGGTTCAATATAAATTTGCATAGTTAAAGTAACATCGTTTGATAGTATCATGTAAGACGAAAAGAAACGTAATCCATTTTAAATAGATAAATTAATAAACTTAATAAACTTCACAAATGTATATAAAAATTTTATTATACAGAGTTATATCGTTAATAAAATTTTTTATTAATTTTTAAAAAGAAATTCATTTACTTTTTCATTATGTAATTATATACATACATATGTACATACGATAGATACGTACGTACTTACGTAATATTCATTTATCAGACGTATAAAAATCTTTCAAAGAGATCTACATAGTTAATACATTTAATTATTATCGTAAGAACGAAAGGTTCAAATTACTTTCGACACTTTCGAGATATGAGAAAAGAGAAGACGTACGGAATAGTAATTTAAAAGGGGGAAATGAAAAAGCGAAGAGTAAAAAATCGTTTAATGAAAAAAAGGAAAAAAGAAAGAAAGAAAAAGAAAAAAGAAAATAGAAAAAAACAGAAAACAGAGAGAAAGAAAAAGGATAAAAGAGAAGAGAAAGGAAAAGAAAAGAGAAGAAAAGAATAAAAGAAAAAAAAAAAAATGGAGACAAAAAAAGGATCTACTCGGTGTTGTCCGAATAAAATGTCGGAGCTTCGTGAGAGAGAATTTGTTCATTCATTCGTATTTGTCCTCGATTTCATTCGTCCTTCCAGGTCCAGCGCGTAAATGGATATTTGTAAAGAGAGAGATAGAAAGAGAGAGAGAGAGAGAGAGAGAGAGAGAGAGAGAGAGAGAGAGAGCAACGTTTTCGTCCAATAGCTTCCCAATTGTAATTCTAGCGTTGCCATTTTTGCTTCTAGTTTTCTTTTTAGTAACCCATCAGAGGATTTCGTTTCTCGTTTAGTGGACTATGAGTTACAAACGACGACGACGACGACGACGACGACGACGACGATGATGACGATGATGATGACGACGACGACGATGAGGATGGTTGAAAAGAGCAATGTTAAAAAGAAAGAAAGTTAAAAAGAAGAAATATATATATATATATATATATATATATATCTTTTCAAAGAATTTCTCGTTTTTAATTTAGCGTTGAAACGTAAAGAACGAAAAGACGAATGGCTTTTCTCTTTTGACCGTATTTATAAAGCAATATGTTCTTCTTTCCCATTTCACTTATTTGTCATTAATTATTTTACACTATCCCCTCCCTATTCATTAATCTTACAAATGTGAATGGGTTCTTAACACATGATTCATCAAAGAAAAGAAGAAAAGTCTCGTGATAATGATACGAACATTTCTTCTTCTTCTTTTTCTTCTTCTTTTCAACGATTATGACGATTACGACGACGACGACGATGACAATAAGGACACGATGTTTTCACTTTAAGTTTTTTTTCTTTTTTCTTTCTTTTTTTTTTTTTTTTTCCTTGCACTTTCACAAACTTTCTCCAAATTCGCATGTCCTAGAACTATTGTCTTCCTTTTTCTCATGTTATTCTTCCGTTGTTCTTTCTTTTCCTTTTTTCTTCTTCTTTTTTGTCCTTTTTTCGTTTTTCTTTTTTTTTTTTTTTGGTTTTTTATCTTGTCTTTTTTTTCCCCCCTTTTTTTTTTCTTTTTTTTTTTCGCCACAGTCTTTCGTGCCCGAGACATAAACGTTTCAAGAGCGTGCGGAATAATGGACGTTTTCATAAAATAATCAGGAAAGTGTACGATGCACTGTCTCGTGGGAGGGCAATGGGAGTTCTCTCGCGAGCATGAAGGAAAGAAAAAAAAAAGCGAAGCGAAACGAAACGATACGATATGAAAAGAAAAGGAAAAGGGGGGAGGAAGAAGAGAGAGAGAGAGAGAGAGAGAGAGAGAGAGAGGGGGGGGTTTCTTTTTTTCTAAAAAGGAAGGAAGGAAAAGAGGAGAAACGAAAAAAAAGAAGTAGAAGAAGAAGAAAAGAAAATAAGGCAGAGATAAAATTCAAAATTGTAATAAAACTGGATCCTTATACACGCTCCGAGAGTTATTTTGGCTTGGAAATAAGAAGAAATCATATACAAGAACTTTTTTCCCTTTCATTCCTTTTTTTTCTCTTATATCAATTAATGACGTGACGGATAATTTCAACGTAAAGAAAATCCACGATTTATGGACAAAACATTGACAAGAGAAATATATATATATATATATATATTTTTTTTTTTTTTCTGTTCTATTTTTTCTTTCTATTTTTCTTACTTACTTGAATTTAGTCGATACATATATTAAAACAACGTATATCTATTGATATTAAAATATGAAATTGTTCGTATACTTATAATATTTATCGAAAATTAAAATATCTCTCTCTCTCTCTCTCTCTCTCTCTCTCTCTCTCTCTCTCTTGCCCTGTGCTAATGACATAAAAATTATACATTAAAAGTTTCTCTCGCCTATCGTAAAAAGAAAAGAAAGAGAAAAAAAAAAGAAAAAAAAAAAAAAAAAGAAAAGATTGGAGATATCGATTCTTTCGAATATATTAAGAAAATAATAAAAGAACAATTTTGTAATTATCTATTACGATATTTGTGACATTTGATCGATCGTTTGAAAAAAAATTTTTTTCTTAGATATACAACAGATATATAAGTATATATATATATATATATATATATATATATATATATATATAGTGCGTTCAAACGAAAAAGAAAATGTTAATGTCCGTTGTGCTACCAGGTTGAGCTACCATGTTCGCGTGACGACAAGTACTTAAATTTTAGGGGCGAGAGTTTTATTCAGTGATAGTGGTCGGTAGGTGGGCAGTAGGCGCATTGCTCGACGGAACGCTCGGTTATCGATGCCTCGCCATCGATAAAACGAGAACGGCTCGAATGAGAAAGGGCGATGGAAAAGCGTGGACGATACTATCAATGTTATGTTAACCGACGTTAAACATCCGTGAACCACTTGAAAAAATCATGAAACGATTGATTTTCTCCTCGAAACTTTATTACGATTCGATTCGTGAAACTTGAATGTTACAAGCGACAAAGTTTTCTTTTTTCTTTTCTTTTTCTTTTTTCTATCCCTCTTTCTCTCGAATCGTTTTACACGAATTTTTATAATAATAATAATAATGATAATAATAATAATAATGATAAAAAAGAAACAAGAATATTTCCTCATTCAAATTTCTCAATATTTTTTTAATAACCCAAATTTTCTTAACAACGAAAAACATAAGTTAGATATATTTATATAGGTACGTTCAAAATTAATTTTACCACACGAGATCATCCTTTTTTGTTTTTGTTTAATTGCGAAATATAAAATGGTGCAGTATATTTTGTTTATCTTTCGCTTTTCAAAAATTCGCCAACCATATAAAGAGTGCATTCGTGCACTCTTTAAAAGTAATTACATTAGAATAATAAATTTGTTTCCTTACAAAAAAAAAAAAAAAAAAGAAAAAAAACACCATTGAATCTACATAAAAAATAGAATAAGACATTTGATTAGATGACGTTTCGAGTTGATATCGTTCGTGTACGACACCATTTAGTCCCCTTCATCGTATTTTTGACTTTCTTTTGAGATTATTTTATTTCATTGGACGAGGAATGAGGAAGAGAGAGAAAGAGAAAGAGAAAGAGAATGAAGAAATAAATAATACGAAAATCTCGACTTACGACGTTTATCATTAATCAAACTAACGAGCGCAATAACGATATCTTATCGAGATATCACGAGACTCCTTCTGATATTAAAATAGTTAAAAGTTTTATGCTTTCACTCTATCGAAAGTATCATACTCTATCGAAAAATTTCATTTCCTCGTTCATTTATTTATTTATTTATTTATTTATTTATTTGCTTTTTCTTTTTTTTTTTGTTTCGACCGAATCGAAAAGCGTAAAAGATAAGATTTAAAAAATAAAATCACGAATCGAGGAGCGGCTTTGAAGCGCAGACAACGAGGAACGTAGAACGTCTATCGATCAAAGCACATGACTCATACAGCCTACATTATAGATTGACTTTCGCGTTTTTCCCTCCAGCAAATGTCTTTACCACGTGTTGCACGTGCATGACAAAGTTTCAAAGCACATAGTTTCATACCTAGGAGGAAGTAACTAGGTGGAAGAGTATGAAAGTATGACACCGAATCGGAAAGCAATAACTAACTTTTCTCGGCCTGGAACATTCCGTATTCCTTCTTCACCGAAGAGAAGAGCAATGAAAAGAAGGAAGAAGAAGAAGTATAACAAGAAGAAGAAGAAGAAGAAGAAGAAGAAGAAGAAGGAAGAGAAGGAAGGAGGAGGAAAAGGAAGAAGAAAAAGAAGGAAGAGAAGGAAGGAAGAGGAAAAGGAAGAAGAGGAAGAAGAAGAAGAGGAAAAGGAGGAGGACTCTTAAGAAGAGAAGTAAGATTTATGACTGCTAAACGAACTAGTTATCAAAAAAGCTCCCCCTCAATTTCTCACAAACGATCGATACATTTTTTTTTTATCGTCTGACGTAATAAAACGTAATAAAAAAAGATATTATCTCTATTGGTGCAAAGTAATTAAAATACAACGATAGTATTTTTTTCGTAGATTTATGTTCTTTTTTTTTTTTTTTTTTTTTTTTTTTTTTTTTTTTGGAAATATCGAAAATCATTAAGAAAACAAAGAGAACGAAGTTGTACGAACGTTTGTAAATTTTTACAAATTACACATATTTTTTACATAAATATATAATTTTTCTTTATCAATGTTAACTTACATTTGTTAATACAATCGACAAAATTGTAGATGTCGAATTTAGTCGAAACGTTATGACGATCTATTATGTATAATGTTTATTACGAGTCTACGTACACGTATAGTATGTATGTTTAAAGATTTACACCCACACATACACATACATATATACATATATATATATATATATAAATATATATATAGTATATGTACCGAAATGTTCGTTGTTATTGGTGGATTTAACATAAATCATTAATACGATCCTATGATCTTATTAATTAAATCCTAAATTTCCCGAAACTACCATCAAAATGATACACGCGCACGCACACACACATACACATATAAATAAACCCACGCACAAAAACAAACACAAACACACAGATATACATTTAGAAATACCTAATATTTAATTGATGAGTATATTATCGAAGCTCTCATATCGTAAAGCATTTTAACCATTGTATTCGTGCTCGTTGAAGGAGCTTTGTTTATCTTTCCAATTATTGACCTGGGGGTGTAGCTTCTCGCGTGATTAGGGGACGTTTGGAAGAGCGCGGCGCGCGACCCTACGATAAAAAAAGATAGGAAAAGAGCATATAACTCGCGACGGGGGTTATCGTAACTTGGACTCGTTTTATAAACTCAACTCTGATCAAAGGATCAGCCATGGTGTTCCCTTTTTTTTTTTGCTTCTCTCTTTTTTTTTCTTCTTTTTTTTGTCGCATTTTCTTTCTCTCTCCCTCTCTTTCAGTTTCCCCCCTTCCAGTTTCGCCCGTTTCGCACTTATCTCTTCATTCCTTTCACGCTTTCTCTCTCTCTCTCTCTCTTTTCTCTGGCATAATAAAATTTTATTTCTTTTTTACATTATAGTTAAGTTCTAAAGGAAGAAAAAAGAAAGAAGAAGAAGAAGAAGAAAAGGATACACACATTTTAACATTATTATTATAAACAGAATCTCAATTCTATACTCTCTCTCTTTCTCTCTCTCTCTCTCTCTCTCTCTCCTTCTATATCTCGATTATGTACTGAAACCTTCGGAAGCACATGCGGTCCAGGGAACAGCTTATAACTGACCAGATGCGACCCGGTGATATTCCGAACAACCACCAGCCGGATCTGCACTCGAGTTCTTAGTGATCTATGACCAGCCATTTTGAGCTTGCACGGGAGAGACAGAGACAGACATAGAGACAGAGATAGATACAGAGATAGAGATAGAGATAGAGATAGAGATAGAGATAGAGATAGAGAGATACTCATACATACACACATACACACAGAAAGAGAGAGAGAGAGAGAGAGAGAGAGAGAGAGAGAGAGAGAGGAAGAGTCTATCGCATTAGCCAACAATATAACGCTTGATAGCATCAGACTAATACGAAATCCCATCGTGATTAATCAAGAATCTTTATTGATCTTGATATATAAAATTCTCGAAGCGTAAATTGAAATTCGACTCGAAATTTCTTTTTTTTTTCTTTTTGCTTTCTTCTATTTCTTCTTCTTCTTCTTCTTCTTCTTCTTCTTTTCTGTAAACGTTTAAATATACCAAATAGCGACGAGGAGCAAAAGATTATTAAGATTAATATTCGTAAGGAGGATATATTATATACGGTTAAGAGTTACGTAGAAAAAGAGCAGTTGAGACTTTTTAACATTAATTTTAAGTTTATCTTCCAAGAGTTTCCAGTTTACTTTATTACCTTTTTTTTTTTTTGTTTTTTGTTTTTTGTTTTCTGTTTTCATCACTTTTCATTTCCTAGCTTGTTGAGTACACGAAGATCGTAATTAGAATTTTTAGCTTGGTTTTTTCTTTTATGTTTTTTTTTCTCTTTTTTTTTTTTTTATTTTATTTTAGAAAAAACAAAACAAAAGAAAAAGGGGAAATATATATATATATATATATATATATATGAAAGAGAATTTAGAAAGGCTTTTTATTTTCTCGACACGGCATTTTTGATGAGTTGATGAAAAAAAAAAAAAAAAAAAAAAAAAAAGAATAAAAAATAAAAAAGAAAAGAAAAGATACAGAAAAGAAAAAAGGAGTTCTTCTCTTTTTTAGCCTCTCTCTCTCTCTCTCTCTCTCTCTCTTTTTCTCTGTCTCTCTCTCTCTCTCTCGTCTATCATTATTCATGCGTAAATAAGCAAGTCGATGTATTTCCTCGAACTTTTCAGTTTCATTTGATAGTCTCATTAAAGTTAGGATGGGCTCGTGAGTATTTAAAATACCTCGATAAATATCAATTAGCGAAACTAAACTCATTCACCCACTTATGATGAGTTATTAGGGAGGCTATTAGGGAGGGAACGCATTAAGGAATAGACGATTAACGAGGACGAGAAGATCCTTTGCCTATTTTTGTGTCGTCCTTGATCGAGAAAAGAATATTAGAGAGAAAAAGAACAGAGGGTGTGTTTTGAGTTTGCACAGAGACAGAGACAGAGATAGATAGATAGATAGATAGACAGACATACACACACACAGAGAGAGAGAGAGAGAGAGAGACACGTGGGATTCGCTTAGAAAAACTTTAGTCTCGCTTCGACATATTTATCATAGGTGTGTCGGATGCGTTTACTGTACAGTCGATATTTTATATCAGAACGAATTCATTACCGAGATGATCGATAAATAGAAAATAGCTTGAACATATTCCTGTCCTCGTTTCTACCTCAACTTTTTTTTTTTCATCTTTTATTTTCTCTCACTCCCTCTCTCTCTCCCTCTCTCTCTCTCTCTCTCTCTCTCTCTCTCTCTCTGATTGTCTGTCAGTCTGTCAGTCTGTCAGTCCGTCTTTATCTCGATTGTAAAGAGAGAGAGAGAGAGAGAGAGAGAGAGAGAGAGAAAGAAAAAAGAAAAGAAAAAAATAAAAGAAAGAACGAACTGGTGGAGTTTTTCACATGAAATTTCAAAAAAGCACGAAACTCTTCGTCAAACTCTTATCTCTCATACTCCGTGTTAGGATCTGAGAAAAGTATCAGATTTTTGTTTGGATCCTTCTTATTTCTTTCTTTAGTTTCGTGAATTTGCCAAAGTAGTTTCGTTCGAATTAAAGGTGCAAATGTAAGGATAAGTATAAACGATAAGTGTTGGAATACGAGTCGATAGTTCTTTTTCATTCTTTAAACGTTCCTAAAAGTTATAGAAGGACATGAAGAGAAATGTGCACGTTAGTGTGTTCATCGATAGACAGCTAAAACTTTGAGACTTTCCCGGCACGTAACCAGGTCAACGTAGGGCAACGTCTCGATTGAATGTAAACCTGAAAGTTCGTAAATCTTTGCTTACGTTTTAACGTGGAACGCCTCTGGGTACGCATTCGAAATATGTATGTATATATATATATATATATGTGTGTGTGTGTGTGTGTGTGGCTGTACGTATGTACGTATTCACTGCAATTCTAAAAGTTGATTTTAAGAAGACAAAATTTATCCTTGGTGAAATATGTTCCTTTTTTATCTCTTCTTCTTACGAATTTATAACTTTTAAATAAGTTTTCCTTCTTCTTGGAGGATGATTCTTGAAAAAAAAAAGAAAAAAAAAAAAAAAAACAGAAAGTGATTTGAAAACGAAACAAATTTCTATCAAATGATAATGATCATTGTCTCAAATGATAATGATCATTCATGTTTAAACAGATTGTTTTTAAATTGATAATAATTATTGATTTCTTAACTTTGTTTTCTTTTCTATCTTGTCTTTTTCTTTTTTTCTTCTTCTTCTTCTTCCTTTATTATTTCTTTTTTTTTCAATCAATCAATTGAATCAACTGGATATAAAATAAACTGTTAGATGATAGTTGAAATATCGATTGATCGATGAGAACTAAATATTTTGTTGTTCTAATAAAATCACATAAATAATGGGAGTTTACTGCTTTACATTACACCGTTCTAACCTTCCCTGATAATAGTTCCCTCGGGGACAAAGTTGAAAAATATCTTTCATATTTTTCATAAATATCCAGAAGATATATATATATATATATATATATATATATATATATATACGCAGGATATATTTTTCTCGAAAAAATATTACTTTAAAAATATTTAATAACTACATATTTTATTTTGCATAGTGAAAAAAGAGGAAGTAAATAAATAAATAAATAAATAAATAAATGGATAGATAGATAGATAGATAAATGGATGGATAAATGAATAAATGAATAAATAAATAGATGAATAAATAATAAATTAAAAAAATTGTCAATCTATTCCTATTCATCTTCTTCTCTTTAAAAATAAGAAAATATATTATTATTTTCCTTCTCCTTCTCCCTATCCTAACTTCTCCCTAACCTCCCCCCTCTAATCCCCACCTAACTGTATTCTCCCTACACAGATAGAACTCGAATCGAAAGATAATTGTTACGGTGCACGGATGGTAGGCGTTAATTGACATCGCAATTGTGTTCCGGTACCAGTTTACGTCATTAATTGGCTATGCAAATAATTATGTCGTGGAACATATGCGCCTGGGGAAAGCTCTCAGGATGAGACGGAAACACGGAGATCGTATTAAATGTCGACGCATGGAGCTTTCCCGAGAGTAATCGCGTGTTCATCTGCCTAGACGTGGACTCCATCGTTGCTTTTATATTACCACCATCACTCTTTCTCTCTCTCTCTCTCTCTCTCTCTCCTTTTTTCTCTCTGTCTTTCATGTTTATACTCAACGTGTCCTTTGCCGAGGATCGATAGTTCACGGTCGACATTAAGTCGAGAAGTTTACTTTTCTTGTTCTTCTTCTTCTTCTTCTTCTTTTTCTACTTCTTGTTTTACTAACATTTTCATATATTTATATTTATTAATGCTTTTCTTTTTCTTTCTTTTCCCCGTTATTCCTGTTCTTTTATTTCTTTTTTTCTTCTACTTTCTTTCTTTCTTTCTTTTTTTTTTTCTTCTCTCCTTTGTTCGTAACGAAACTTTAATAAAACTGATTAAGGCTTTTAATCGAACACCACCATTGATAGATACACAAGCGTTTATTTATCTCCGTTTGTTTGCGTGTAAATGTAATTGGAATCGAATGTAACATAATAATTTTGCACAATCGAGATACGCAATGTGATATATATATATCATATATCATATATTATATATCATATATCATGTATTATATATATATATAATATTTATATATACTGTAATAAATTTATATATATATATATTATATATATTATATATATTATATATATATATATATATATATAGAGTGAGAGAGAGAGAGAGAGAGAGAGAGAGAGAGAGAGAGAGATTATGGATTGATTGGGATAAGAAAAAGAAATAAATAAATAAAAAAATAAATAAGATTTCTCTGAAAAAAATTTTGATATAACGTTAATTAGATAATAATTCATAAGTAGGATAGAAATAAATAAAAAAGAAACAAGATATTTGTTCTTTAGCAAATATATATATATATATATATATATACATAGATATAAAACAAAGGTTACCTAACTCGTTCTCTTTTTCTTCGTATATCTACGAAGAAGTAATCGTTCGGGTGGAGCGCTCATTTTCTTTTAACTTTGGTCAATAGCAATTCAGCGTTCAGTTAAGACCTTAGTTATCGGTTCTCTTTGTCGCGTAAAAGTTCTATTAACTTCTAACTGTCTACTTTTTTAGAGACTAAGTCAAATGGAGGAAGTCGATCAAATATAGAGCGATGTCACTTTTATCATTTTCCTTTCTTTTCTTTTCTTTTCTTTTTTTTTTTACTTCTTTTCATTTTTACAATATTTTCCTTTTTTTTCCTTTTTTGTTCTCTTTCCACCCCCCCCCTCTCTCCATAATTAATTACATTCGTTAAGCGACCATTGTCTATGTCTAACCCTTTTTTTTTTTTTTTTTTGTTAAAGAATCCGATGCTTTTGCAGTAGATAATTCATCTCAATTTGCTCTTACTTTTTTATTTGCATATACTATATATATATATACACATACACACACACACACGCACATATATATATATATATATATATATATATATATAGAGTACATGCTAAGCTTGTACGTTTCATGTATATATGTACATATTTGTGTACATATAAGTGACAGGCATATAAATTCACTTGTATGTAGTTAACATCGATCGAATAGACATCGTCAATTCCAACTGTTATTAGCAATAATGTTTAAACGTTATTATAACGATAAATATATATATAAAAGAAACTTTTCTTAAGTTAATGCCTTGATCATTATTAAACGACCATCATCGTTTCCACGTACTCGGAATAAATTCGAAAGGTAGAAATTATTATTCTTTTCAAACGTCAGATATTTTATTTACGCCAATACGATTCACGTGAGGAGAAAAAAAAAAGAAAGAACAAAAAAAAAGGAAGAAAAGAAAAAAGAAAGAAAGGTGAGAAAACATTTTCAATAAATTGCTTTTGCTCTTCAAGAGAACACGAAAGAAAAGAGCGTGAAAGAGAGGGAAAGGATAAGATAGATAAAGAAGAGAGACAGAGAGACAGAGAGAAAGAGAGAAAGAAAGAGAAATAGAGGGGGAGGATTGTGAAAGCTCTTCTCCTCTTCAGCTTCAGAAAATGCGACATCTTAGTGCAGCCTTTAGTACTCGAGAATCGCATTAAAGACTCGTAAGCGCATTATACCGCGTGGCAAAATGTTTGCGGAATGCCGTTTCTCTCGATGCTTTCCATTCAAGTATTTTAATACAAGTACAAAAGAATGAGAATAAGAATAAAAATAAAACGAAGAATCAATGATCTAACAACCTAATTGAATATAATTAATGAAAGAAGAACTCTAAGAATTATTCGTCTTTGAAATTCAAATCAAATGACGTATATATTACGTTCATTGACAGTACTATCCGTTTAATTATTTCACGTTTATTATGAGAAAATAATTTCATCGTTTCTATGAATATTTTTGATATATTTTGATTTTGAATATTTTTAGTTAAATAATTTACTTTCAAGTAGATTCGTTGTTGTTGTTGTTGTTGTTGTTGTTAAAAAATTTTTCGTTGAATTACATGACGACATGCCGACTTTTATGAGACAATATTATTATTATTATTATTGTTGTTGTTGTTGTTAATATTATATTAATAAAAAAAAAAGCATTATTATTTTTTCAAATATCAATATCAATACAATCTTAACTACGCTCTGATATTTTTCGATGCATAACAATCGAAGTTTTTCACTTAATTCTTTTGAAAAGTTCGACTCGAATTAAATCAATTGTTGTTTGTCGTTGATTTGAATAGCTTTGAAAGTAATCAACTTTTCATCGAGCCTTTCAAAGTAGACCAATGACGTCAATGCAATGAATTCGAATCTTCCTTTAATTGGAATTTGATAGATATTTAATGAAACATAACGATTGTCTGTCTTTCTTGATCAGGATTTTTATTCTCTCGATAAGTATATATAAAGATTATCGAAGATATATGGTATGTCGGAAAGATGAAAAAAAGGAAGGAAGGAAGGAAGGAAGAAACAAAAAAGAAAGGAAACAAAAAAAGAACAGAAAAAAAAGAAAAAAGAAAAAAGGAAGAATGAAATCGCACCGACATCGATATGAAACCCTTAATTCATTTAAATACAAACGTTATACAATCGTAAATTGATTATCATCGATGGCAATTCGTTGTGTTATGGGATAATTTTGCGGCATTACGATTATTAAAGGTGGATAATAACGGGAGTTAAACTAAAATCCAAGTAACTTATAACTGTCCAGTTTATTAATGGGATAAATACGTTCTATTTGCATACTGTCGTCCATTTTATCGATGATCCCCCGATAATATAACGCGATTATTTAACACGCAATTACAATGTATTATATTTTGGTGATAATTGAAAAAAGATATTCATACGATTGGATTGTCGTATTTTTACGTTCGTAAAAAAATTATCATTATCATTATCATTATCATTATCATTATTATTATTATTAATAATAATAATTAATAATAATAATTATCATTATTATTAAATAATAATTAATAATCAATAATAATAATAATAATAATAATTTACTTATTCCTTTCTTTTATTTCCCCCTTCCACGAGAAATGCCCACCTGTGCGATATTCCTGATTTAACGTTGAAGTTAAATAGAATGAACAGGAAAACGAATCAAAGAAAGAAAAAAAAAAAAAGAAAAAAAAGCAAGAGAAAAAAATTAAAAAAAAAAAAAAAAAAAAAGAAAAAAAAAGAAAAATACAAAAAGATATGAAATAGAGCGATCGTGTCGCGTGAAAGGAGATATAAAAAGGAAAAGAAAAACGGCAACGAGAGAACAAAAAAAAAAGAAAAGAAAAAACAGAAAAACACGCAACAAAATTTGCCAATGAACATGGGTGCGATCGCGAAACCGCCGAAAAGCATAGCTTTGTAAAAGGACGGTCGAATGACCTTCTCGTTACGAGCACGAGAGGCCAATTAACGCGTTGAAAGGCTCCTGAAAATATCCCGTTACGTGTCGGTGCGATCACGCGAAAGAGCCGAGAAAATAGGACGACAAGGTTTTTTTTTTATTTTTTTTTATCTTTTTTTTTTTTTTTTTTTTGTTGTTACCGAGTTGCCGTTACCGTTGCCGTTGCTGTCGCTGTCGCTGTCGTTGCAGTTGCCGTTGTTGTCATTGTTATCGTTTGCGGCGTCGTTGTTTTACAAGCAAGATTTTTTTCCCCGTGTTAAACACACTTTTCCCATTCGATTTGATCGAACTTGATATTTCAATGGACGCATGTTCGCCGACGCCGCTCGTCATTCATTTGAATCTAAAACAATCTCCAATCGTCATCCATTATTTTCAATAATAATTAAAGAGAATGGATAATGTCGATAAAATCGAAAGTGCCATATTGATAAAATTATTTATAACCATAAAATTATTGAACGAATCTTACAACAACGATCGTTACAAGTGTTCGTAATGTCAATCGAAACTATTCGTGTCGATAAGCGATGACGATGACGATGATGATGATGATGATGATGAAGAAAAAGAAAAGAACAAAAAAGAGAAAGAGTGAAAATAAAAAAACAAATAAAAAGATAAAGAAAAAAGTTAGGAAAAAAGGAAGTTAGCTAATTGTATTTGAAATTCATTAAATATTCTCAACGATCTATACGATATGATCGTCGATAAAACAATCGACATTGGAAATAAATTTAATCTTTATCTCCTAACAATTGGATTGTTTTTTTATCTTCCTCCGTTTTCTCCTCCTCCTACTCTTCCTCCACAACGTCATCCCATCGTACTTGGCGATATATTAATTTTCTTTTTCTTTCTCTCGAACGAAAAACTTTTTCTCCTTTTCTTTTTCTTCTTTCTTTCTTTCTTTCTTTTTTTTTTTTTTTTTATTTTTTTTCCCTCATTATTACCAATCATTAAAATAGATTTTAAATGTAAAGATTAACGGTACATCGTTACTTCGTAAGAAAAAAGATTGAAACAAAAGTAAAATAATCGTAAAAAAAAAAAAGAAAATAAAAATAACGATTAATAAAAATCGTTTGATTTACAAATGAAATGTCATAAAATTGATTTAATTTTTGATCCTCGTCGAATTTTTTGACTTCGATGAAAATTTTTCTTTCCTTTCTCCTTTTCCTTCTTTTCATTTTGCGTCTGTATGTATGTATGTGTGTGTGTGTGTGTGTGTGTGTGTGTGTGTGTGTGTATGTGTTTATAGATATATGCTTTTTTTTTCTATAAAAATAAATGCGATATAAAATTTCGACAT
>NC_060959.1:8554615-8574615 GCF_910589235.1 Vespa crabro
AGAGAGAGAGAGAGAGAGAGACAGACAGAGATGAGGAAGGAGAAGAAGGAAAATCATGGAGTCGAGAGCCTTTGGCGGTAGCCAGAAATCGATGTCGAGGTAAACTTGATGGATATAGATAGCGCGTCGGTACGAAACGCGTTTTTCTTCGTTAAAAAAAAAAAAAAAAAAAAAAAAGAAAACAGAAAAAAGAAAGTTGACAAGAAGAAAACAAAAAAAAGGAAGAAGAAGAAAAAAAAATGAAGTGAAAAATGAATACAACGACGACGAAGATGACGAAGAATAAGAATAATAAGATGAAGGAGGAGAGGAAGAAGAAGAGGAAGAAGAAAAAAATGAAGTAAAAAAAAGACAACGACGACGATGACGAAGAATAAGAATAAATATAAGAATAAGAATAAGAAGAAGAAGAAGAAGAGGAAGAAGAAAAAAATGAAGTAAAAAAAAAAGACGACTACGAGGATGACGACGACGAAGAATAAGAATAAGAATAAGAATAAGAATAAGAATAAGAAGAAGAATAAGAAGAAGAATGAGTAAAAGTAATAGAAAAAGAAGAAGAAGAAGATACGAGGATGAGTAGGTTGGTAGATATAGAAGAAAAGGTCAAAAGTTTGTTAGAACAAGCTGCAGACGAGAATAGGATTTTAGACTTTAACGCCATGGACCTGCCTAGCCGTTCTGTTATGCTCAAGTTGTGAAGAAAATGGTAGAAGTACTTGCAAGCCCTTCTGCTTTCTCGTACTCTACTTCATTCTTCTTCTTATCACGAGTCCTAAGATCTCAACGTGGAATTTTCTTTCTCCATTTGGTTCTCTTCTGAGAATTCGAAAAATATCTACTTACTTATTTTTCTCTTATCCTTATATTTCCATTTCTTTTCTTTCTTAAGACTACCCATAACAAACGTTTCATCGTTGTTGTATACACACACATATATATATATATATATATACTGTATGTGTGTGTGTGTGTGTGTTTCTGTATCATATACATATATCATAATACCCATACAAAACTAACCTTGTACAATATTATATTTTTCCATTGGGAGGAAAATTTAATTTTCATCTATTACGTAACGAGCCCATTTTGATAACGCATTTACGTATTTAATCAAATTTAAGATCGTAATAAGAATGGCATAAGTAAGCGTTCTTAAGAAATTGTTTCATTTTTATCCTTAATAAAAATAAAAATTCTCAAACGTCACATGAGAAAATACGATTATGAAATTGAATCGATCGTTATTTCGATAAAGAAAAATGGCGACTTTTTTCTCCTTCTTTCTTTCTTTCTTTTCTTTTGTTTTTTTCTTTTCTTTTTTTTTTTTTTTTAATTTCAATTTGACCAACTTCAACGGTAAACAACCTTGAGGTCACATTTCTCACAAAAGGTGTTGGTTAACGCGTAAAAGAAGACACGACGGCTTGTCTTTCCCGGGGGGTGATTTTAAAGCTGACGCTATATACATATACCTACGTCGAAATGGCGACTATAAAAAAAAAGAGAGAGAGAGAGAGAGAGAGAGAGAGAGAGAGAGAGAGAGAGAGAGAAGCTTGTTGTTTTCTTTCACGAATGTTTTCTACACTTTATTTTCATTCTCACGTCCCACACAACGATTGTCTCTTTCTTCTTATTCTCTCGTCTTTCTCTCTTTCTTCCATTTGACCTCCTCTCTCTCTCTCTCTCTCTCTCTCTCTCTCTTCTTCTTTTACTCGTTCCAAGCTTAATTAAGCGAACGCGTAGTTACGTTCGAACTTTTCTGTCCTTTCTTCTTTTTCCTCTTCTTTTCTTTACCCTTACGAGTACGTACTTATGAAGCGAAACGCAAAGTCTTCGTTTCTCTCGAAGGAGAAAAGTAATTCTTTGGAGTAGAAAGTACACCGGCCCACCTCAACTCAACCCAACCCAACCCAACCCAACCAACCCAACACAACCCAACCCAACTCAACCCAACCCGACTCAACTCAACTCAACTCAACCCACCTCAGCTTACTACCCACCTTACCCTATCCTCACGAGGGTCGCTTTGTCGGCTTTTCTCATTCGAAGGGTAAGAAGTTGCTTTATTTGACGATAGAAAGAGAAGGAGGAGAATGAGGAGGAGGTAGAAGGAGGAGGAGGAGGTAGGAGGATAAGGGGGAGTAGGTAGGAGGAGAAAAAGAAGGAGGAGGTGATAGAGGAGGTAATGGTGGAATAGACGTTCGACCTCAACGAATGTACGTTTACCTTAACTCCAACAAACTTTCAGTCATAAGTTATTAAATAATTCTCCTTGTTGAAGTCAAAAGAGTAGGAAGAGGAGGAGGCGGAGGAGGAGGAGGAGGTAGAGGGAAAGAAGGAAAAAAAGGAAGGAAAGAAGAAGAAGAAGAAGAAGAAGAAGAAGATGAAGAAGAAAAAAAAAGGATAGTGAATCCTTTCCTCAGCCCCACCGTTGTTTCTTTCTTTCTTTCTTTCTTTCTTTTCTTCCCCGCTCGTTCTACTTTCAATTTTCTTTTTTTTTTTACCTTCCTTCTCTCTTTCCTCCTTTTTTTTTTTGTATCCCCCCTTTAATATTTTTTTCCGCGACAAAGGAAATTATCTATACGTCGAGCTTTTTGAAACTCGACGTTCTTTACTAATAAACAGGACGACATTTTACCGGCGTTTCGTTCTCATTAAGGTACACGTTAACACATTTTCTTTTTAATTTAATATCGTAAAAATTTAATATTATGCGCAGAGAAATAAAAGAGAGACGGAGAGAGACAGAGAGAGAGAGAGAGAGAGAGAGAGAGAGAGAGAGAAAATGAGAAAGATAGACTAGTAGTGTCGTTGTTACCACAGCAAAAGTTTCTTTTTTTATTTTTAATGTCCACAGGTTGAATATAATTTTCTTCTTCTCTCTGTCTCTCTCTCTCTCTCTCTCTCTCTCTCTCTTTCACACACAAAATTAACACATATATTAACACGTACGTAGAACAACACATTTACAATATTATATTTTCACTGGGCAATGCTATATGTTATCCAAAAAAGTGCTCGATTTCATTGCGGTATCGCGGATAGCTAACACGAACAATTACCTGTGTATCTAAATAATAATACACGTATGTACGTGCGTATATGTAAGTGTGTATGTACGTATACATACGTAATTTCAAAGTAAAACCTAGCGTTTACCCAGGTTCAGTCGTATAAGTGGAAAATTTATAACATTAGCGGTGGACATCATCGTCGAAAACTACCACAGATACCATTCAATGATCGTTAATTCATGCTTTTGTATTTGTAACAGCTATACGTGTCATTTGCATCGTATAATGTCGCACAAATTTTAAGAGGTTATCGAACTATGAAAATGTACCTATATATATATATATATATTTTTTTTTTTTCACACGTTTGCTTGTCTCTCTTTTTTTTGTCTGCTTTTTTCTTTCTTTCTTTTTTCTACCCCTCCCATTTCCCTCTCTCTATTCTCTCGTTACTCCGGTTATTGCACTCCTTTTTCTATTTTCTTTTCCTATTTTTTATTTTTTTTATTTTTTTTTATTTTGCTTTCTCCACTCGTAACGAATGCGAAACAGAAAGAAAAAGAAAAAAAAAAAATTATCAGATTTATTTATTATTAGATATTCTCTCTCAATGTCATCGTCACGAAACAATGTCACACTTTTTATCACGGTAAATACGAAGTATAAATTTTATTTTTAATACATGTATACGTATATATACATATATATTTGTATGCTGTATGAATGTATATATATATATATAGGATTAGCTCGCTTGGTTTATCTTTCAAATCGAAGTCACTTAATATCGTATGCGTGTTGTTTCGTCAATGAAAACCCCAAAAAAAAAGAAAAAAAAGAAAGAAAAGAAAAAAAAGAGAAGAAAGAAAAGAAAATGAAAAATAAACAAACAAGTAAATAAATAAATAAAAGAGAAACGAACGAACGAACGAACGAACGAACGAACGAAAAAAAAGAGAAAGAAAACAAAAAAAAGAAAACAGAAAAGGAAAGAAAAGAAGAAAGGAAAAAAAGGAAGGAGAAAAAGGGAAAATGAGAAAAATTGCACAAAACGTTATCGGATTATTTTCAAGGTCTCATTTATACAGTTTATATCCCATTTAGCAATTTTCACGAAGAAATAAAATTCGAGCTAGATACCTCGTTTGGAATCACTCGAGCACACGCGAAAAAAGTAAGAAAGTAGGTAATCCACGTAAGAGGCCATTAAAGGTGAATAAAGTGAGAGAGGCAAGATAGAAAAAAAAAGAAAAAAAAAAAAAGAAAAGAAGGATAGAGGGAGATAGAAGATAGTATCGTCGTGTGAGTTTCACGATAAAACGATCTTCACTACGCTCGATCGTCGGACTATATATATATATATATATATATATATATATATATACATATACACACACACATATATATATATCTTTCTAGTCGACCTTTAAGATATCCTCGCGAACTATATAATCCGTGTTCAACGAAACGGCGTTATACCAAATTCCATTCGTCATGGGAAAAAAGAGAGGTAGAGAGAGAGAGAGAGAGAGAGAGAGAGAGAGAGAGAGAGAGAGAGAGAGTGAAAGAAAATTCTCATAACTCAAGAAATATCTGCGATTCGTGAGAGCTTTGTGAATGCAAATACTTGACGATTCTCGAATTCCAACTTTTTAATACTACAATGCAAAATTCAGGAGTGACCCTTTAAATTAGAACGAACGATAACGGCGTGCGCATTTATTATTAAGGATACCATTTATTACTTTAGTCGAACTCAAGGACTTTGGCGTTGGAGATTTATCAATGATTTATTATTCCCACGTATGATCTTACTACTGTCCGCATATCAAAACTCGAATTTATTTATTAGACCTATATATAAATCATGATATTAGAAAGGCAAAGTTTCGTAATATTTTTCTTTCCTCGTGTTCGCGTTTAAATCGCTCACGCCTCAATTGTAGGACTTCAATGAAATTTATCTTTTTTCCTTCATTCAAATCAACGCGATCTGTCGAAATTCATTTTGAAAAGATTAACAAATAGATATCTAAAAAAAAAAAAAAAAAAAAAAAAAAAAATGAAAAATGAAGAGAACAAAAAAAGAAAAGAAAGAAAGAAAGGATCAGGAGGTACAACTTTATTTTTTATCTTTGCCTTTATCTTTTTTCGTTTCTTCTTTTCTTCTTCAATAAAAAAAAAAAAAAAAGAAAAAAAAAAACAGAAAAAAAAGCGACAAACGAACAATTCACTCGTACCCTTTATCCACGAAAAAAGTTAACCCATTTTGCGTACATATTATTTATACGAACGTATACGATGGACGTTCACTTTCTCGAGTTTGTTATCCAAGGGCATTGTTGAATGAAAAAAGAAGATGCAAAAAAAAAAGTTTGGGGACAAAAGAAAAAAAGGGGATACAAGGTCCCTCCGAAGGAATTTCATTCGGGCACGTGTTTATATTGAGGGATGGGGGGGGAGGGGGCGGGGGAAGAAAAAGAAAAAGAAAAAGAAAGGAAGTAGACAAAAGAGGAAGAATAATGCAAGGAGAGAATATTCTTGAAATTGTGTAACACGAAAAGAGTACAAAGGGCTATGACTTAGGAAATAGAAGAACGACTATGTTAGTCAGACAGACACTGTTGCTTGCCGGTAATATCTACCTACCTATCCTACCTACCACCTACCACCTACCTACCTACCTACCTACCTACTTACCTACCTACCTACCATTTTGCCTTTTACATTTGCTTTTGCTGCTTTTACCGGTGCGGCAAATGCGGTCGAGTACCGCAAAGTGTTTTTATTTTTCAACTGACAGGAATATGTAGGCCGTTCTTTTTAATTCACGAGCTTGTTTCTTTCTCACTCATTCTTATTCACTCATTCTCTCTCTTTCTCTCTCTTTTTCTCCCTCCCCCTTTCCTCCAGCCTCCGCTTCTGTCCTTTTCTATCACGTCTTCTTCTTCTTCTTCTTCTTCATCTTCTTCTTCTTCTTCTTCTTGATCGTTCGTAAAAAAAAAAAAAAAAAAAAAAAAAAAAGAAAAAAAATATTTCAAGTGCCCTTTGGATAATTTCTTCGCGAGAGTAAGAGAGCAAGCATCCCAGCGAATTTTTAAGACGAATACGATATTTCGTCGAGTACCATCCTAAATTTAATTTTACTAAGATATATCAAATATTTATCTTTCTATTTACGTATTTACGTAACTTACACACATGTACACATGTGTATGTAATTGTAACTCTTATATTACGTTGAGGGGCAAAATATTTTCTTTCTTTCTTTCTTTTTTCCGTTTTTTTTCTATCTTTTCTTTTTTTTTTTTTTCTATTTTTTTTTTGTTGAAAAAAAAAGATAAGTACCAACGTAATATAAGAGCTTTCGTTCGAATGCAAGATGACTTGAATATGAATTAAATAAAGCACGAAGAAATGCTAACGTGTATTCATTTTTATCTACTACATATCCATCTTCTTTATAAGAGATTGCTGAATGCAAATTTCCAAATGATGAAAGGAAATGAAGTATAGACGGAGATATGTGATAGATTTTCTCTTTATATTAGCGTTCTTATTTTTCTTCTTTTTTTCTTTTTTTTTTTTTGTTTTTTCTTTTTTTCCCTTAAAAGAAATTTTCAAAAGATATAAATACTTCGATGGATATATTAAAAACAAATTTCCTATCTCTCTGTTGCAAATTCCTCGAATGAAGTACGAGATGATAGAATTAGAGAGAAATTTTTTAGAAAAAAGAAAGAGAGAAAGAAAGAAAAGGACAAAAAAAAACAAAATACAAAAGAGAGAGAGAGAGAGAGAGTGAGAGAGGAAAAAAAAGAAGAATTACGTACGTTCGTTTCTTTTTTATCCGCGAGACGAAACGGAAAGATTGATAAAATGTGAGAATTGGTGAGAAATGAAAGAAAAAAAAGAAAAAAGAAAAAAAAAAGAGAAAAAAAAAAACAAACAAAAGGAAACACAAAGAAAAAGATATATGTAAATTTTGCTTTCGTTCGTTTATTCATATTACGATTGATAAAATTCAATCAAAATATAAATACGTTCCTTTGAAAGGATATAAAACATAAAATATACAGATAAATATGTCGGCGTCGGTCTTTGAAAGAGAAACGACTCTCTAGACGCGGTGTCCGGTCGAGAAAATACTGTTTTAGTAATTAGAAGTAGCATGTATCCTAAAGTGGAGTGTCCGTGTTTCGTGCTTTATCTAGGCTCGAACACCGGCAAAGGGGAAAAGCCGGATTAGATTAGACGGTTCCCACCGTTCATCACCATACTCGTGGTTTTAGGAGTTTGGATGAGTTTGCGAATATCATCACGATGCCGACGAATATCATGGGACCCACGGAATATGCTCGAAGCATGGTGTAAGATGAATAGATAATACGTCGAGGGAAGCGTTCCTGTAATTATTCCAACGATGCTTTCGGAAGATGCCGCTTAAATGGAAGGTACTGTCTGGTCAGGTTCATCTGGGGGCCAGACTCTCCTTATCTCTACCTCCATTATTTTACCAAATTGTCTATAGCTTTCGATGCACACACCCATATGTATATAATAAATATATATATATATATATGGGTGTATGTGTATTAATATTTAATATACTGTGTTGAATACATTGGGATACATGAATCGGCATTTTGAATTTTTTAAACGTTGAAAACGTATATATATATATTACTACTACTACTACTACTACTACTACTACTACTACTACTACTACTACTACTACTACTACTAACTACTGTTACTAGCATTACATCATTAATCGTATTTCAATAAAACTTTTAATAAATCGTTTAATAAAGTATATATATATATATATATATATATATATATATATATATATATATATATATATATATATATATATACTTTGCATTGTTTCGAATAGACGCATACATATTCGAAATATTTTTCTTTTAAAATATACGAGAATTACCCGACTGAGATTCATTTCATATTATTTATCGTAATAAACAATGTGTTCTAAATTTGATCTGATAAAATTGATCTTGCATTGTTTTTCATTATCGTTCGATCGACATTGTCTTAATTCTCTGTCATTCTCTTTTATATATGTCTTTTTTTTTGTGTGTTTTTTTTTCTTTTTTTTTTTTTTTAGTTGCAAGTAGATATATCTCTCATCAAAATATTCCAACTTCAATGCCGTCCATCCAATCCATTCGTTCATTCAATGGATTATTTCGGTCACGTTCCTCTCGTATTCGTGAGACTTTATCTCCGAAAACGTTACACGTTATTAATACCAACCCGATCGATAAAGCTATTCCTCGGCGTTGAAATTGCTCGAATAATTATGCCAAAAGTTGACCGTGCGAACATTGTTATCTCGTTCTAACCATTTATTGTATACATTTTTATAAAAAAAAAAAAAAAAAAAAAAAAAACAAAAAGAAAAAGAATGATACAAAGAGAGAAAGAGAGAAGGAGATAGAAGGAAAGAGAGAGAGAGAGAGAGAGAGAGAGAGAGAGAGAAAGAGAGAGAGAATTTATTCTACATCGAATTTCCATCACAAAATATTTTCTCGGGAGATATTTCACAAAATGCACGCGAACATATAACACGTTCCTTTCGAATTTGCATTTTTCTTTGTGAAGCAAAAAAAAAAAAAAAAATTTTCTGACGAAGAAAAAAAAAGGGGGCCAGAAAGAGAGAGACAGAGAGAGAGAGAGAGAGAGAAAGAGAGAGAGAGAGAAAACGAACGTCTTCTTTACAAACGAGATTAATTTTACAATACGTGTGTGATTAAAAGGAAAGGACAACGGCTGTTAAGTACGATGTTAGGAAAAAATGTTGGAAGGGAAATTTGTTAAATAATCTTATGTGATAGCTTTTACGAGAAATAAAGTACGAAGAAAAAAAACGAGAAGAAAAGAAAAGAAAAGAAAAAGGACGAAGAAGAAATTACGAAGACGGAAGAATAGAAAGTTTTGTAGTCCAAAAAAATGAAACAAGACGAAGACGAAGACGAAGACGAAGACGAAGACGAAGACGAAGACGAAGACGAAGACGAAGACGAAGACGAAGACGAAGAAGAAGACGAAGACGAAGACGAAGAAGCTTGTAAAACTTTAGTTGCTTTCATATTTTATCCGACATCATTAAGCAACATGTTATTTACGACGAATTTACGTTTTCTCTCTCTCTCTTTCTCTCTCTCTCTCTCATACACACACACACACATACACGAACACTATAGTTAGCATCCTACATTCTGACAAAACATAATGGTTCTGGAAAATCGAAGGAGAAACGTGGATCGAACTATTTCTCTCTCTCTCTCTCTCTCTCTCCCTCTCTCTTCTTACTTCCGAGTTACCATCGTTAGACGTAAACTACGCTCGAACATTATTAGATATTTATTGGATATCATGACGTCTGCAGATGACGGCCGCGTGCGCACGTAGAATCGTACTAACTCATGCCGATCATCCTCGTATAACTCTCTCACACACACACACATATATATTTATATATATATATATATATATATAAAAGACGTATAGATACTTATCTATGTGTACGTAGGAATTGTTCAATCACATTGACGTTTGAAACCTTATACAGTTAAATCCATTAATTCGATGATAAGCGGATCGTTCACGACTAAATTTGAAAATGATCGATTAGTATGCATAAAATAATTCATTACTATAAGATTATATTTTTCAAACATTTGAATATTATTTGTTTTGTTCAATAATTATGAGTGATTTATTACTTAAAACAAAACAAAAAAAAAATATATATATATATATATATAACACATTTATATAGAAAATTATAATAAATGTTAGAATACTGTGTATTTTTTTATTATGCATACATATTCATACGTATTGAATAATTCCCAATGACCCCTCCTTTGTATGGATCATTTCTTTTTTACTTTGAGCTTTTGAGCTTTTAAGCCCATTTAAGCCTTTAAATTAAACTTCAATATACATACGTAAATCCATCGAATTTATTTGCGTCATTAACTATCTCTCATCCTCTCATTCATCTTCTAATCGGCAAAAAAGAAAAAAGAAAAAAGCGCGCGCGTGTGTGTGTGAGAGAGAGAGAGAGAGAGAGAGAGAAAATAAAATTTTAGCAGATTGTATATCAAACGATGGTTATCCCTTTGAAAACGAAAAGCTTTCAAATTAATTCAATTTCGCTTAAATCAACATGGATCATTTATGGTTATTTATTTCTTCCCATTACAATTATCAATTCACGTGTATTTTATAATAATTGAGAGAGAGTGAGAGAGAGAGAGAATGAGTGAAAAGGGGGAGAGAGAAAAAGACGTACGGAGAACTCGAAATAGAGTGCACACGGACGAAAGAACTCGAATGAAATAACGGGGAGATAAAAATTTGTTCTAACCTTTAAATTCCGTCGGTTTCGTCCGTAATTTTTCAAGCTCTTCGCGCGTGAAAGTGCTCGTTATCTTGCGAAGCTCGATTCTCGAAAGCTTCGAAAAGAGATAGAGATAGAAATAGAGATGGAAAGGTTAAGGCGTTTAACGCTGAAAAATTACGTCGGCCGGAACGATTTTTAATCTAATTTACATACCTTTGTTTCTGTCCTTCCTCTTTTTTTTTTTTCTTTTGCATTAATGTAATAAAAAAAAAAAAAAAAGGAAAACCTAAAAAAGCAAATTTGAATAAAAAAAAAAAAAATATATATATATATATATATATATATATTACAGCTGAAATTAGAATAAACGATAATCGATTTATATAACCTAAATCCACATCCCACTCACTCTCCCACTCACTCACTCTCTCTCTCTCTCTCTCTCTCTCTATTTTTCTTTCTCTTTCCGTCACACAAATCTTTTTTTCTACACTTTTATCGCAATTTCTATTTGCAAATTTTTTACAATCGAAAAGATCCGATAAAAAAGTCGATGCCTTTGTCGATGACATTTCGTGCGAGTGAAATTCATCAATTTAGTCGCGGGGTTGGTTTCTCATCCACCATCCTGCCCCCTCCCACCCTTACCACCCTTCACCCAACAGCCCTTCGCCACGATAGTGTGTGCTTAATTGCCAACCAAATCCCGTTTCCTTTGTTTCATCGATCCTAACCTACCCACGGATATTTGCTCGTATGATCGTCACCGGCACGTATCTCGACCTCTTACGAGCCAGTCGCTCTGATGATTCTCTCTCCAATTAGATACACATATATATTCTATTTCTCTTTTTCTTTCTTTCTCTCTATCTATCTTTCGTTCTATATATCATATGCGAGCGAGGGAAAGCAGATAAAAAATAAAAAGAAAAAGCAAAAAAGAAAAAAAAACAAAAAAAAAAAAGGAAACTCTTTTGACATTTTATCGACGTTATCCTGTATCCTGATAAAGGCAATAAGATGTCAGCCGTCGATCATATATATATATATATATATATATATATATATATATATATATATATGGTTCGTAAATATATGATACATACGTTAAATAACAAACGTTTCGATCATTCGATCGTTTTTATTGATCCTTTCCTATCGTACGATCGTCTTTGAGAATAGAAAATTCTTCACGAAGTTTGAGAATTTTTTGAAAATAATAATAATAAAAAAAAAAAGAAAAAAAGAAAAAAAAATCCTTCATATCCATTGTCATGAAATTATCTTTACTTTTTAACGATTATCTTTTAATCGGCTCACAAACAGAAATAATAATACACTACGTATATATTTTAGAACTTCGTATATCAAACTATCCTGAAGATCGTTAAACTAACCGAACTACAAACAATGGGACATTCGAGTTGAATAAAAAATAGAAAAAAAAAAGAAAGAGAGAAAGAGAGAGAGAGAGAGAGAGAGAGAGAGAGAGAGAGTAGTAAAATTGATGGTACTCGGAGTATCGCAGAGTTAATTCATCGGTTCTCGTTAATACGAGAAAGAGGAACCACTGTGAGGTAACTATTGCTTTATCGACTTTCTCTCTCCCTCCCTTTCTAAACTCGAGATTAGTTTGGATTTCGAAGTTCGGTCTCGATTATCCGATAAAACGGAATACGAAGAGAAAAGAGAGCAGTAAGAGAGGCTTTTCTCAATCCCGATTTCAAGTATGCCGCCATTGAACACATTTGATCTGGCTCGTCGTTCGCAAATTTTTGATAAACCGCAACCTCCACCCCCACCCCTCGTAAATTCAAAATGAGATTTTGAATAGACTTTAGCGCTTCCACGTCTCGACATATAATATGTCAAAATTTTATCCTGATTTTTGATCGTATAAATCGTTTTAAATTTTATCAACCAAACGAATATAAATTCATCTTGAAAAACATTGCAATTTATCGAGAGATATCTATTATACATCTTTGAAATGACTTTTTTCCCGGCTATTATATCCTATCACAAATCGAACTCTTTTATTGTACCTTTATCTTTCTCTTTCTTTTTCTTTTTACTTTTTTTTTTTTTTTTCTTTTCTATTCATTTTCTTCATTGGCTCTCTCTCTCTCTCTCCCTCTCTATCTATCTATCTATCTATCTCTATCTATCTCTTTCTCTCTTTCACTTTCTCTGTTTCTCTGTCACTCTCTTCTTTCTTTCTTTTTATTTTCTCTCTTTTTCTTGCAATCGAGAATTTCGCGAATAATTCGAACGAGAGAATTCCACTCGGTCAGGAGAATACACGCGAGATTTTACGGTATCGTAGGATAAACGAAATACGTCACTGGTATTACGATGCGATATGTGTGTGTCCATGTGTGTAGCGGCATACCGCAGAGAATCGAAGGCTTTCTCTTTCTCTTTCTCTTTCTTTCTTTCTTTTTTTCTTTCTCTCTTTCTCTCTCTTATTCTTTCTCTCTTTCTGTAAAATATTCCACAGACGATCTATTTTTGTCTCCCAAGAGTAAAGAATCCTCACGTAGATCTTTCTTCCTATTCGAAAGGGGGATTCACCTTGAAGGAAATTAGGAAAAAAATCAACGAAATTATATAAAGATTATATCTAATTCGATGTTATGTCATATATTTCATTTATATATTAAAATTTTGTATGAATAAATTTTTCGCAAGAATATATATGATATATTTGAATTCAATTTCCTTTTTCCTTAATTCCCACCCCCAAGCCCACGACTCTCACCTCCCGTCCTCCACTATCCACCTTCTACTCCTTTTATATTCAAATTATAACGTCAATTAATTTAATTCGTATAATTAATCGTTTCGTCAATATTTCCTCATCGATATTTTTACAAATCTTTTACAATCGATACTTAAACTTATACGATATTTTAATACTTATTACTTAACCTAATTCATAATTCGAAAAATTGTGAATTATTCGATTCGTTTTTTTTTTCTCGTATCTCTCTTATCAAGGACGTACGAATAATCTCAAAAAAGTTTCTACGTTGAGAGCATGCGATTGCGACGAAATGTGCTTAATTAAATTCATCAGAAGAATCCACTCGTTAAAATCTTACTTGCAATCGTTCCAACCTCTTAACTCAAGTAACGGATTCACTTTGAATATCTCAAAGTGTTATTAGAAAAACCTTGTGAGAGCCAATCTGCGGGACTTACTATTACTTCTTTATATCCTTTCATCGATTTCGACAATAGATATTTTAAATCTCTACGCAACAAACGACGAGCTGCTACACGTAGAACGTATGATGTGATGATACATCGGATGAACCCGTTCGTATTATTTTCTTTTCTCAACTTTTCTTTTTTTCTTTTCTTTTCCTTTTTTTCCCTTCTCTTTTCGTACTTTTCTTCTCTTTCCTTTTTACTTTTATTTTTAATTCTACGTCGAAATCTAGATTTTCATCTTGTTAAGTTCGGTCATCCGATAAAGGATATTTGTATCGATCGAACACGTCATTTCTCGTCGAAGAGAAAAGGGAAGAAAAGAAAAAAAAAAAAAAAAGAAAAAAAAAAGAAAAATAATGAAAAAAAATATCGAAGGAGAATGACGAGTCTCGAGAAACTATGACTTCTTCTTAAGGGGGAAAAAAAAGGAAGAAAGAAAAAAAAAAAAGAATTCAGAACGAAATTCTCAATAACGAAATTATTTCTACATTCTGATGTTCTTCATATCTCTAATAAAACTTCGTAATTCCTTAACAGGAACGAATTCCTTTTCTTCATTCATTCATTCATTCATTCATTCATTCATTCATTCATTCATTCATTCATTCATTCATTCATTCAATCGTTTATTTCGATCTTACGTTAATCAAATTTGTTTAGAAACAAAGTTTTCCTTGAACAAATTTTGTCGATTGCCGTATCACGAGTCGAATATTAATTATCATTATTATTATTATCATTATTATTATTATTATTATTATTATTATTATTATTATTATTATTATTATTATTATTATTATCATTATTATTATTATTTGGCTCTATAAGTTAAATCGACGATCCATGATATTTCGTTGAATTTAACATTTTCTTTTTTCTCTTTTTTATTTATTTATTTTTTCTTGTCTCTAAGATAACACCTACAAATTCCTTGTATCCTTTTATACTCTTTCCCTATCCTCACCTTCTTTAAAATATTTCTCGAGAGAATTCTCAAAAGAAAAAAAGAAAAAAAGAAAAAAAAAAAAAAACAAAACAAGTAAATAAAAAAGATAAAAAAAGTAAATAAAAAAAGAAAAATAATAAACGATTTTCGCGTTAAGCGAGGAAAAAAAAGGAATTCTCGTGATCACATACATACACACATAGACACACACACACACACACACACACAGATAGGAAACTAATGTGTTAAGTTCGGATGCGCGCGTTCGCGTACCTTATTCGTTTGAGCGTGGTAAACACGCGCCAATTCACAAAAGCCTTGAAAATGTTCGTAACAGGCACTCGCAATATATTCGATTCTCTTTCTATCCTTTTCTCACCCTCACCCTCACCCTCACTTACCCCTTTCTCTCTCTCTCTCTCTCTCTGTCTTTGTCTCTCTCTGTCTCTGTCTTCTTTATACATCAGTAGGACTCTCGCATGGATTTAAACTCATCCTCTTTTTTCTTCAACGGATTCATCTCTCTCTCTCTTTTTCCTTCTCTCTCTCTCTCTCTCTCTCTCTCTCTCTCTCTCTCTCTTTTTGAGTCTCTTTTACCTTCTCGCTTCGTTTTATCGCGGTCCAGTAACATTTAAATTGATCGGCCACGAGCGTGCCATCCATTCCGAGCGTTCGGTCAAAATTTATTTCAATTCGTATCTTCTACGTTCCTCGAACGCCCGTTGTCTTTTCTCTTTCCTAACGTAATCATTTTCTCTGTTTGTTTGAGCGAAAACGTAATTAATATTGCATTTCCAAAAAAAGAAGAAAAAAAAAAAAAAAATTGGCAAAGAGAACGAAATTACCGTTCTCCGTTTAATATATACAATAAAAATCGTAAACTGACCAGTGATGTAACATCATTGATCATTATTTTTGTCGTATTTGAAATGGAAAATAAACGATCGAAATATCGTTTTGAAATAATTCATATCTAATTTATGTTATGTATTTATGTATATTACGTATGTACATTTGGATAAGACTTCGAAGATACAAATTTTACGATTCAAAAAATATATCAATATAACGTACATCTTAAGACTAAACTATTTCGTTCAGATTGATTACAAAAAATACTGTAACTTCAGTTGTTTGACATAAGCTTTGTTTTTCGAGAAAAAAAAAAACAAAAAAAAAAAAAAAAGAAAGAAAAGAAAACGAAAAAAAAAAGAAAAAGAAAAAACTTGAAAATCTCAAAGTTACGAGCGTAGAAAAGTATTCTTATTTATTGCAATGATAAATCATACGTCGTATCGATCGTTTCGATGATGGAAAATAATATATAATACTGAAACATAACTATATCGAAATATCCGTAAGAGTTTTTAGTTAGTATCTTTTAGAAAAAATTTTTTAGAAAATCTAACGTTTAATAAATGAAAATGTTACGAGGGAAATGTTGGTATTGTACCTTTTGTAGATTGATCACGTTGGTTATGGACGGCGGGAAATACAAATCAACAATGAGAGAGCAAGAGCAAGAGCAAAAGAGAGAGAGAGAGAGAGAAAGAGAGAGAAAAAGAGAAAAGGGTTATACAAAAGAAATAATTATTCGAATGGAACACCAATGACCATGGAGTATCAAAGGACGTTCACTCGCGTTTTCCCGACCTAATTTTTCGTATTTCTTTTTTTTCCCCCTCTTTTTTTTTCTTTTTCTCTCACGTTTCGAGTCCTCTACCCACGAATGAAAAGTGAAAAGAGCCCATTCGGAAAGCTCAGTGGACTATTCGTAAAGGGTGCGAAAGCAGATAGATAGAAAGAGAGAGAGAGAGAGAGAGAGAGAGAGAGAGAGAAAGAAAGAGAGAGAGAGAGAGAGAGAGAGAAAGAAAGAGAGAGAGAGAGAATGGGGGAGAGGGAAAGAAGTGGTTTATACTCCTTCAATAGCATCATTCTGGACTCGATACTAAATTCGATAGCCGTTGATAGAGAGTCCTCCATATTGAACTACCTACTGCTTTCATCGTAATTAGTACGTGGCCCTTTTTCTATACATATATATATATATATATATATATATATATATATCCATGAATTCATTCATTATAAACTTAAAATATATACGTATGTATGTAATAATACTGTTCGTAAAATATCTAATTAAATTTTTATAATATATCTATCTGTCTATATCTTCATCAATCTATCTTCATATATATATATATATACAGGATAGGCCAAAAGTTAACTAAAATTATAATTCTAACTTGTCCAGCAAAGTCCAAAGATAATTAGAAGTCCACGGGTAAGATTGATTGACTTTTATAATAATTTAGGAACTTTCAAGCTGGCTTGGAAATTTTGACCCTACCCTTTTTATATATATATATATATATATATATATATATATATATAATGCATATTAGATTTACTTGCAAATTATTTTGTCAAAGTTATTACTGAAATTGACTTATCGTCAGAATAATATCGAACGAGCATTTCTTCTTCAACCAATGAATAATAAATTCAAATATACTTTTGGAAAAAAATTTTGTTAATTCCAGACGAGTGTATTAAACTTTTCATCATATAGATAACCCATACGTATGTATATCGAAGAAACTCAATTCAACAATATTTTATGAAACTCGTGATGCTATATATTTACGTAATGTATTGTCGTCTACACTATCGTTAGACATATTTAAATGTTAACAACATACAGTTGGCTGTTATCGTCTACTATAGGGAAATAGTCCTTGCTTATACGTGAAACACGAATTCTCATTATTTAAATTGTCCCTCGTTTTATACAATTTTATACAGTCTCTTTCGGATCTTAAAGAACACTTATGTATGAAAGAGGACAAAGAACTATCGTTACTCCTGATAACTTGGCTAAACTTAGATTATTAATTTGCATCTAGGCATGCGATTATCGTTTCATTTTCGTGTTGTTTTTACGTTCACTTTTTTCTTTCCTTTATTTTCTTTTTCTCTTTCCTTTTTCTTTTTCTACTCTTTTTTTTTTTTTTTTTTAATCTTTTTTTATTTTTCTCTTTCGTCCTTCATTTCAACCAAGCAAAATACGAGCGACGTGAAACGCGTCGTCATTTTTTTCTAAATCCTTCGATGGTTTTCAAAACAATTTTTTTTTTCTTTTCCTTTCTCTCTCTCTCTCTCTCTCTCTCTCTCTCTCTCTTCCTTTCTCCTTTCTCCAATGTTATTAAATTTCTACAATAAGGTCACGTCTCGCAGTTTTTCTCGTTGCACGTTAAAGATAGTCGCGGGGGTAACTCGAAGACAAGATTGAGTAATAAATCACGTCATCCGTTGCTCCTGCTTTTTTTCTCTTTTTTTTTTTTTTTTTTTTTTTCTTTTTATCGATCGTTGGAAAGAACGAACGATACTTTGCGCTCGTCCACCATCAAGAGAATTATTATTTTTCTAGACGTTATTGAATCCGTCGGTTTGAGCTTTAACGATTTACTTTCTCCCTTCTTCTCTCTTTCTCTCTCTCTCTCTCTCTCTCTCTTTCGATAAGTATACGCGTTTCTTTGATGCAAAGAGGGCTACAGCGTGTATATATATATATATATATATGTATGTGTGTGTGTGTGTGTATATATATATGTACCAACCTCGCTACGCTGAATTTTGATAGAACCAAGAGCGTGGCTGATTTCGGTTTTGCATTTGGTTGCATGTCGCAATGTTATCACGGTAGGGAAAGGGTGTAAATCTTCCCTTATGCTTGCGTACGATAAGGGAGATAAGATCATCGACGTTATAGCTATGTTGGCCAGAAACGATTCGTCGAGGGAGAAAAAAAGAGAGAGAATGAGAGAGAGAGAGAGAGAGAGAGATTGATATTACATCGATCCTCATCGAAATAATTTTTATGTCAATTTTTCGAAATGAAATATGGCAAATCACTCGCGTCCAAATCAGAAGAGGTCAATTTCTTCTGTCGAATCATTCAATCTTTAATCCATTTAATTTCTGATACTGAAATACAATTCCAATACATATGTATGCATCTATTTACAGAGAAATATATATATATATATATATATATATACAATTGATGTAACTAAAATTATGTTTCAATCTACGAAGACTATTCTCGATATCGTCTAGAAATCATATTTCTGTAGATTTAAAACGTATGTATCATCTCGTATCTCGATATATATCTATGTATACAAAAGAATCGTGTAGAATTTCGAAAGCAATATCTATCCTTTTAGTAAAAAAAAAAAAAAAAAAAAATCGATATCCCGATAAGATATATTAGAATGTAACATGTGAACGTATATCAAGTTAGCTTTATTCTGTTAAACTAGTCTTTTTCTTTCTTACCCTTTTCCCTTTTCCTCCCCTTTTCCTACCTTTCCACTCCTCTTTTCCTCGTAGGTAAGGCCTTCTTTACGCGATTTCGAACGTCCTGACCGATTTATAAGATCGATCGGCCATAATAGTATATGTATCATTTATATACATATATACGTATATACCTACTATTTACCTATAATATATATTTGTGTGTAGGTAAATATCTATGGATACACATACGTACATTTAATCCAGCTTCGAGTCATTATTCTTCTTACGAAGAAATTACCATGGTCTTTAATCATTTACTTAACAAAAGTCTACCTAATCGTAAGTTTTATTGTTACTTTTGAAATGTACCTTTTTATTTTCTTCCTTTCTTTTCTTTTCTTTCTTTTTTTCTTCTTTTTTTTTTTTTTTTTTGTTTTTTCTTTTTTGAATACTTCGAAACTAATGATACATCGTTTTAATTTTAATAATTATAAATAAAATACAAATGCGATTGAACGATATTTTTAATTAATATGAAAACATTTGTTTATCCTTATCGTAGATACTCGTCGAGATAATTTCTAATTCTCGTTCTAATTACAACGATACTTCGTCGAGTATCATAATTATAAAATTATAGTGTGTGTGTGTGTGTAAATGTACGTCTGTGAGAGTACAAATACTTATGTATGCACGTTGATAGATAGGTATAAGAGTAAGGGACAAAAAAAAAAATGGTGAGAAATTAATCATCACGTTTGTTCTCATTTCACTTGATTATACGGCGAGACCGTCGAGAGAGAAGGGTCGAAGAGTGAGAGGGATGAGGGTGAGAGGAGAAGGGTTTTCGATGTTCGTTCTAGCAATTAAAATGTCCGAAATAAAGAATAGCCGATATTAGACTACCATTGAAGTCGTAAAATCTCGAGATAGTCATAAAAAAAAAAAAAATAAACTATTTCTGCATTACACCACTGAGTAATAAATAAATAAATAAATATATATATATATATATATATGTATGTATGTGTGTATATATGTATATAATCATTATTTCATCGAGCAATTTGTCAATGTTTAGAAAATTAATAAAGTTATTTGCAAATTTCTATCACTTAAACATTTATATCGT
>NC_060959.1:8577115-8584615 GCF_910589235.1 Vespa crabro
ATTTATATGTCACTTATCCATACGTTATATAAAAGGTAATAAATATCATATTATTATTATTATTATTATTATTATTATTATTATTTTATTATTATTATTATTATTATTATTATTATTATTATTTTATTATTATTATTAATCGGTTAAAGTACCTATGTTAATAATATCGATGAATTACATATCTCTTCTCTTTATTCGTGTATTACAAGCATTCTCTAATATATAATATTATTAATAATTAATTGTCATAATTATAATGTTAAATAAGTCACGATTAATATATATTCATTCGTTGATGAATGATCGAAATATATATATATATATATATATATATGAGTATTGCTAACGTTTAAACGTAATGAATTAAAATGATAAAAATTATATACATACTTTTATTAGTTATTTGTCTAAAGAGGAAAAAGTTTAGGATTTATCGAGTCGCTCACGAATATTAGGAAAGTTTTAGAAAGGGATTTTTGAGAGTGGGAGAAAGAGGGAGGGCTGGGAACCCAGCAGGATGAGGAGAGGCAAAAGACAAGGAAGAGTTAAGAGAGGAATGAAATAATACATACACATACACACACACACACACACACATGTGTGTACTTAAATATACGAAAGCAAACGCGAGAGAACGTAATAAGTTTTAGATACGCGCAATTCATGCGACCGCCTAAGTACTTAGCTATTGCGTGTATTATTTCGAGTTACGTCGACCTCGCGAAAACTTTTCGAGCTTTGCAAGCATGATAAAGAGAACGATGTTGTATGCGCCTATACCAGAAACAGATCGTATAAACTGCTGCCCTTCATCGTTCTCTCTCTTCTCTCGCTTCGAGATATTTAACGTAAATCCCTTTTAACGTTTTATTTCATTCTTTTCCTTTTAATTCATTTTTTATTTCTCTATTTTGTTTCTTTTTTATTTTCTTTTCTTTTCTTTTTTTGTTTTTTATTTTGTTTTCCTCTTCCTATTCTAACGCTTGTAAATATAGAACAACGATGTCGTACGTATAAAGTTACGAAATGAAAAATCTTAAGTATGGCGACTTTATATATTGTAATACTTATACCACACTATAGACACGCGTGCACACATTTTTCTCCTTTCTCCTTTTTTCCCTTTTTTTCTTTTTTTTTTTCCTTTTTCTTTTTTTTTCCTTTTCCCATTTTTTATTTTACACCCTCAGTTAATACGTATTATACGCGTATATATTTATGTCGTAAAAGTATACTATTATATTGCACGATGTAGCTGAGAATTTGAAAGGAAAGAGAGAGAGAGAGAGAGAGAGAGAGAGAGAGAGAGAGAGAAAGAGAGAAAAGAAAAAAGAAAGAAAAGAGCAAAGTATTTTCTAATGGTTGTTTCCTAGCAATAAAGTGCTATCGTGTAGTTTATAATAGTTCATAGAAAATTTCGAAACGCTTCCTTAATAAAAGTTACAGTAACAAAGCTGGTAAGATAAGTTCTTCCTTCTTTTTTCTTTCTTTTCTTTTTTCCTTTTCTCTTCTTTTCTTTTCTTTTTCTTTTTTTTTTTTTTTTTTTTTTTTTTTTTTAAGGCAACCGCGAAAAAAAGAAGAAGAAGGAAAGAAAGGGAGAAAAAGGAAGGTAGAAGGAAGGAATCGAAGAATGAAAAAAGAAAAAAAAAAAGGAAAAACTGAAAGGAGAAGAAAAATAAAAAAAGAAAAAATTTATTTTACATATCTCCAGAAAAAAAAAAAAGTACGTATTTTACATAATATCTCTTTGGCGTATCTCAGCGTAAAATGTATTTTGCATATTTCTGACAAAAGTTGACGTTTCGTTCGAGAATTATGATAAATTTCGTGTGACAACATGACAACATTTCCTTTCCATTTTCTTCTTTTTTTTTTCCCCCCATCTTTCTCTCTCTCTCTCTTTTCTTTTTTCTTCTGGGGAAAAAAAAAAAAAAAGAAAATTTAAACGATCTATCCATTTCGTTCGACTTCGAGTCACGATATAACAATAAAGTTGATTTCTTTTATTTAAATACGATCTGATCGAGAGAAATGGCGAAGGGACGAGGGTCGAGGGACGGGCTGGGGGTGGTGGGGGGGGGGGGGGGGGGGGGGGGGGGGGTTGGGTTGGGATGAAACGGAGAGAGAAAAAGCATTACGAGGATAGACTGCGTACGAATTAAATGGAAATAAAATATTTTTTTTTCTCTTTCGGGGGAAGTAAAAAAAAAAAAAAAAAGAAAAAAAGAAAAAAAGAAAAAAAAAGAGAAGGAAAGAAAAGAAATCGCAAGGAAAAAAGAGAAAAAAAAAAAGAAATAAAAGAGATAAAAGGAGGGGGAAAGGGACGGAACGGGGAAGGGGGAGTTATGGAAGAAACTCAACGAAGCGAGACACTTGACTCGAGTAGCTCTCCTTTCGTATTAACTTTCTTTCGTGGCGACTAAAGAAAAGGGTTAAAGGGTAAAAATAAGAAAGTACGAAAGGAACAGAGAAAAAGAGAGAGAGAGAGAGAGAGAGAGAGAGAGAGAGATAAGGAAAAAGAAAGAAAAGCTCATGAACCGGGAAGCGCTTGATTGGTCGAGACTTTTACTTCTAAGAGTAAGAAAAGAGGAACTGCTGTCTTCTTTCAAGCATCATCTCTATATCATTTCTTTTATTTCTTTTTCGTTTTCTTTATTTTATTTTTTTTTTTTCGTTTTTTTTCTTTTTTTCATTTTTTACTTCTGGTCTCTTCACTTTTTCGTTATTATATATATACACACATACATGCAAAAACACAAATACACACACACACACACATATGTATGTATATATAGGTCGTAGTTTATCTGGTATTTGGTTTCAAAGGAAACCAAACGCTATCGATATCTATTTTTCTTTTTTCTTTTTCTTTGTTTTTTTTTCCGTTTTTTTTTCTCTGTTTTTTTTTTTCTTCTTTTTTTCATTTTGTCACGGTTAAACAGAGAGGATTTATTCGATATCCCTTCAAACAAATTGCACGTAGATCGTTGTTCGTCAAATAGTTCCTTTTTCCCCCATTTCTCTCCTTTCGTTGTCTATTCGTTCGTACTCCTGTTTTGCCCCTTTTTTGTTTTTTTTTTTTTCTTCCTTTTTCTCTTTACTTTCTTCTACGATCGTAAACTATCGTTGTACTTTTTAATCGAAGAAACGTCGAACGGAATAAATTATCATCTACTATTTCGTTTACTAAATTCTATTAATATAATAGATTTTATTTCGTACAATAAATGTCTCTTATTGAAAGAATAACATTGACAGATGGTTATAATAATAACGAGAAAAGGTAATTAAAATTAGCGGAGAAGTTTTTGCCTTTTTTCTTTTCTTTCCTTTTCATTTTCTCTTTTTTCTTTTTTCTTTTTTCTTTCTTTGTCCCTAGACACTCTTTGTCAAATTATTAATCAAATTGGAATAAAATTTAAATGACGAACATTTATGTCGGTCAGAGATTTTCATTGAAATTAAATGAAACATTAATAAGAAATGTATAAAGGAAATATCATCGCTTAAAGAATATTTATTTCCGTGAATATATTCTATTTTTATATACTCTCTTGAAATATCTCAGGGAAATCGATTGTTTCGAACGACCGACTATCGAGAAGCTCGAAATGTCGTCGTTTTTAATTGAACGACTCGTTGCTAATTGGAAAAGGTCGACCTGATACGTTATTTCGTTTATAGGATGATATCGTAATTCTATAATCATAAGTAAAAAAAAATAAAAAAAAAAAGAATGCAAGTTATAAGAGAAATGTTGTAAAACGTTTCTCTTTTCGCGCTAGTGGGTAACGTTTCTGGAATAAAATATGCGAATGACTTTTTACTCCTTCTCTTTCTACTTCTCTTTGCACTTATCGAAACTACGTCCGATAGAATTTCGACATTCGACGCTTTCGGTGTTCTCATCCGTTGTATATATATATATATATATATATATATGTGTGTGTGTAAGAACGTATGTATCTACCTACGTATGTATGTATTTATGTATGTAAATAGAAAAGAGAAGAAGCTTTTACGACAAGGCAAGACTTTTCGAATATTTTTCACATAAAGTCTTTCGACTTTCTTTTCGATCTTCTACGATCTAAAAATGGTACGAACGAATCGTTTGTATTATAGTGTATAGTACGATATAGTATAGAATACCGTGTGGTACCAAGGCACTTTCAAGTTTTAGGAAATTCTCTCAAAGCTCTCTTTGAGAGAAGAGAAGAGATGAGGAAAAGAAGAGGAACGAAGAGTAGAGTAGAGTAGAGAAGAGGAGAGGAGAGAAGAAAGAAACGATTTCGACATGACGTCGAAAGTTGTTTGGTTGTCGTTGGTACTCATGCTGTTGTTGCCTGTTTGCTACTGTTGCTATTCTTCCTAGTATTATATCGCTGTTAGAACACCACCGAAAGCTCCAAGAGAAACTTCGTTTTATGGAATTTCACTGGTGGTTCAGAATAACAATGTACAATTAGTATAATTACTTTATTAGACCGTAATTATTTCGAGCGAGCTGTGACGGACGTGTACTTTCCAAAGGGTACCGAATTATTATGAGACGAATTATTTCAAGGATGAAGAAATATATATATATATATATATATATATCATATACATAGCATACGAGGTTAGATATCTACAAGTATGAGTAAAATATAAACAAAAGAAAAGAAAATTACGTAGGATGAAAGAAAGTCATGTTTACTACATTTTTTTGTCCCTCTCTCTCTTTCTCTCTCTCTCTCACACACACACACACACACATATTCTGTCTTTCTTTCATTCTTATTTACTACAAAATTACTTAAATCGAATATACTCCTGTAATATTTTTATGAATGAAATGAAAAATTTAACGACACGATTAAACAAGTTTGAAATATAATTATTTTACTTTATAAATTTTTCAATATCCTTTTAATTTTTAAATTTATATTACACAAATAATAAATCTATTTATTTATTTATTCATTCATTCATTCATTCAATTTTTCTTTCATACGATAATATGTTTCTAATTTATTTGACAAAACAACAATCATTTGAACGTTACCTCCTTCCTCCTGCCTTTCCTCTTTGCTCGTTAACGAATATCCAGGAGAGAGGTTAACGGTGATCAGCGAAATGATATTACCGAAATTTCGAGTTCGCAGCACGCGTTACGCGGTTTACCGGATCAATGATTTCGTCGTGTGATTAACTCACCTCTCTCTCTCTCTCTACTCCATCTCTCTATCTCTCTCTCTCTCTCTCTCTCCAAAGCTCTTACGTACACACACACACACACAATTACGAATATACATATCTAGAGGACTAATGTCTCTTCGTAAGAGATAAACAAAATGAAAAAGAGAAGATATGTTATCGATTAGGCCATTAATCGATAAGTGCACGTGTTCGACTTAAAGTAGTTTTTAAGTATCCTTACCTCAGAAATGTCGAAGAATACGAGAACAAATCGTAATGACATGTAAATCGACTCGATAAATCGACCCTATCCTTCTTCGAGACCGTTCTCTCTTTCACTCTCTTTCTCTCTCTCTCTCTCTCTCTCTCTCTCTCTCTCTCTCTTTTCCAGTTCCTTACCCTTACAAACGCCGATAGCCACTTTTCACGAAAGGACGATCTGTAAAGTCTATGCTTTTTATTATTACGTTCTTTTTATCGTGAAAGATAAAAAGGGGAGGGAGGGAAAAGAAAAAATAAGTAAGAAAAGGAGAGAGAGAGAGAGATAAACAGATTTTTTTTTCTTCTTCTTTTTTTTTTTTTTTTCATAAATCAATAAAAACATACGACACTGTAAACGAAATATCGATCGATAAATGTTATTATAAATAAGGATTAGAATTAAAAAAAAAAAAAAAAAGAAGTTGAAAAATAAGAAGAAAGAGAAAAAAGAAACGAAAACAAGAGAAGAAAAAAGAAAACGAAACATGCCAGAACGTTAAGCAAGAATGATAATAAAAATCGATAGTGCAAAATCATTACGACTTATTTAATAACAAGATTATTTTTTATCAACGAAATTTATGTAATATATTAAGAACATATGTCGAATGAAAATCATTATATTTATATGACATTTTTCACGTATCATTTTTACTCATAATATAAATAACGAAGCTATTCGTTATTCGATGGGCAGGGATAGGGAAATTGTAGAATTGTGAGATTATACGTAATTCTTATAAACAACATGATTAAAATTAGTAACGCAATAATAATAGCAATAAGTTCGTATTTGTAAAAAAAAGATAAAATCGTATATTGGAGTTTATATAAGTAACGAGAATTATCTAATCGAAGGAAAGAGAGAGAGAGAAAGAGAGAGAGAGAGAGAGAGAGAGAATTAGATATGTACATATGTACATAGGTATGTACAAAGAAAGAGAGATCGGTCCTTATCGTTTTCTCGTTATCCGCTTGAATCGGTCGTCCCTTGTGCTTCGTTTCCACCCTCTTAATTATATATCTCGAGGGCAGGAAGGACTATCGTACGATCTCGATATTTACGAGATTTTCCGATAGAGAGGTAGATTCTATATCTATGTATATATATATATATATATATATATGTGTATGGATGTATATATATGTATATATATATACATATATATATATATATGTGCTTATGTACCATACGTATATGTAATATATATATATATATATATATATATATATATATATATATATATATATATATGTACACGCACACATACGCGCGTACACACTCACACACACACTCACATGTATATATGGTATTGTGAATCGAAAAGCCGATCTCGACTGCGACTGATACGAAAAGCTTTCGAATACTGTTGCGTGTCTCTTTCACAGGGGGAGGCGGGGGGAGGGGAGGCGGGGGTAGGATGATCTCAAAAAATTCTGCGATAACTTTCAGCTTTTTGTCCGACCGTCAAAAAAGATTATTTTTGTTATTTTTTTATTTTTTCCTATAACTTTCCGTTCGCATTTTCGAGCATTCATTTTCGAGCCCGTCGAAGATAGTGATACCAATGAACCATTATCGTTTCCATTATCGTTTCCATTATCGTTTCCATTATCGTTTCTTTATTCACGATCATTTCTCTTTCTTTTTAATTCTATCTTTTTCTTGTTTCTTTTTTCTTTTTTTTTTTTTGTTTATACACTCATCACATGCACAGGATTCTAAACGGCATTCTCATAGGATTCTACGTTTTTCTTCGTTTCTTTATTTTTCCTTTTTCCTTTTTTTCATATTATTTCATATCATTTCTTTTTGGTCTTTATTTTTATGTATATTTTTTTTTTTTTTTATTCTTTGCTTTGACCTGAGAAAAAAGGAAAGAACGATGAGTACGTTCGATAAAACGAGCTTTCTCTTTCTTCTATTTCTATCTATCCTATGTCTATCTGTATATTCTTTCTCCTTCTCCTATTAGAACGATAGGACCAAGAGCTTATTAAATATTTCTTCGTTGTCTAAGACACAACCAACCGATATTCTCTCTCTCTCTCTCTCTC
>NC_060959.1:8587115-8597115 GCF_910589235.1 Vespa crabro
ATGTCATGACACGTACGTACACACACACGTATGTACATACGTATACACATAGGTATGTATCCTGCAATTGGGCGTATCTTCTCATTGAAATACACACGGAGTATAAGAAAGAAGGTTCGAAAGATAAGAGAGAAAGACAAAGAGAAAGAGAGAGAGAGAGAGAGAGAGAGAGAGATGAATAATTACTTTCGAATGGGAGAAGGATGAAAAAATTACATCCTATAATAATATATAAAATTGATTAATTTATATTCATTGTTAGTTCATCTGAAAAAAATCTCTCTCTCTCTCTCTCTCTCACTTTTTTTTTCTTTTCACTTTTGTCTTGAATCAAACTCTCGTCCCTCCTGTTGTCGTTTTTTTTCTTTTTTTTTTTTTTTTTTTTCAACGAATAACTATATTAAACGTACGAAGTTACATTCGATTCGATCTGGTTTCTCGATTTAATCGATACGATCAAAATTACCAAAGAAAAAGAATATTAGTGATCTCAATGACGTTAAAGGGTTCAATCTTTGCTTCATTTTGGCGTTGAAATTGGAAGTAGATAATGTTCTATTTAAAGGATACAAAAAAAGAAAAAAAAAAAAGAAGTGAATTCCTCGTTAGCTCTCGAAGGACTTTAGAAACCTTTAGAAATCCGATTCTAAATCGTATTAGGGTTCGAGTTTCGAGTTTCCTAATGTCGTATCGAGAATCTCACGAACTCGTTAGTTTCCAACCGTTCTTCCGTTTACTGGGAATTATTTCCGGTTAGAATAGTTGATCGATAAGGTAAAACGTGGGAATCGACATGTCGAATAGTTCGACTTCGTTTCCAAGATAAACGTTTTTCCCCATATTATTGGAAAATCGTGTCGCGAGTTAAAGATTTTCATAATGTTTATTGGATAATTCGTTCAATTTTTCTTTTTTCTTCCCTTTTACCTTTCTCTTTCTTTTCCTTTTTTTTTTTAACCCTTTTCTTTCTTCTCATTGTTTAATTTTTATTTTATCTTTTATATATAAAGCTAACAACGTGGGTAATGTTGGTTGGGTGGGTGAGTGGATGGTTGTGGATGAGAACGAAACAAACAAACAAAAAAAAAAAAAAAGATAATAAACAATATAAGGCTGATAATTAATTAATAGATATTACAAAATGGAATAACGTTAAGAAGAAATAATAACATCGAATTGCGAAATCTTCAAAAAATATATTTTTCAAGATATATAAATTGAAATTAATGTAGAAGATATTTTATTTTATTTATATTAACGAAAGATCGAAGATAAAAGGAATGCACGTACGCACACACGCACACATATACTTGTTCGAGATAAGATTTTAAACCTCGAAATCTTTCATTTTTATCTTCTTCTTCTTCTTCTTCTTCTTTTCTTTCTTTCTTTTTTCTTGTTTTTTTCTTTTTTCTTTTTCTTTTTCTTTTTTTTTTTTTTTTTTTTTCTTTTTATTTTTACTTTACGTACTTACTACTCGTCGCGACCTGAGCGAAGATTTGAAGATTTTCAGTGATCGTAAAACGACGATAAAATTCGCCGCAGGAGAATCATATATTTCTCCTTGGAGAATCGATACTAGCTGTTGAATTCATGATCTTTTTGAAAATCTCGAATATTCTTCTTCTTCTTCTTCTTCTTCTTCTTATTATTATTATTATTATTATTATTCTTAATCTTATTATTATTATTGTAATTGTTCGTATGTCTAATCGTAGTTTCTTCATTTCGTTGAATATTTAAGTGGGGTCGAGTGACGTCATGAGAATGTTAAAGTGTTTCCCTATTCATGAATTCCATCTCCAAATTCATGGATCTATTACGCTTGATGAAGAAAATTTCGATCGAAATATGAAGTAAGGTATAATAATCGATTTTTAGGATTTAAACGAATAAAAAGAAGAAAGAAGAAAAAGAAAAAGAGGAAGAAAATTTTGTCACGAAGATGTCATAAAATAAAAATAAACCATTCCCTTTCCTCCCCCAACGTCCTCCTCCTCTCCCACCCTCAAGTTTTCCCAAAGTAATAAAATATTTTATAGATGTCTGATCGACGAGATATTTCTCATTTAATACAATATAATGTGAAATAAAGAAAAGAAAAATATATTTTTACTTTCTCATAATCATTATTTGTTTTCTTATTTTTTTCTTGAATATAAAAAGAAAAAGAGACAGAGAGAGAGAGTGAGAGAGAGAAAACTCAATGATTCACAAAATGATCGTGGAATTAAAATACTTCGTCTTTTTTGATTCTCTCTCTTTCTCCGTTCTTTTTTTTCTTTTTCTTTTTTTTTTGTTCTTCGGTAATTTTTTATCGTCCATTCGATGTCGTCCCAATGCCATTCAACTTCTTCAACTTTTCTTTTTTTCTTTTCACCTTTCCTGATATTTTTCTTTTAGTAAATTCGAATAAAAGCACCGCACCACCATTCTCGTTCTCTTCTGATTCAGACGCGTCGTCGTTAATAAGAAAGGGAGAAAGAGAAAGAGAGAGAGAGAGAGAGAGAGAGAGAGAGAGAGAGAGAGAGAGAGAGAGAGAGAGAGAAAGAAGGAAGGAGTGAGAAAAGACAAAGAATAAAGTACATTGATGGAAGAGGGAAAACAATATACTTGTTCGCTCGTAGGTAATCTCCGTCGTCCCCCTTCGGCCATTTGCCGAAGCAACAGCACGCAGAGGTGAGAGTATGAACGAAATGGAGCACCCCTGACCTAGTTTCCTTTCGTTCCTCGAAAACGCCACGTACTACCTACCTAACCACCGATATTTTCGTGGGCGTGCATTAGAACGAGATGGCGTGGCCTCGTCCTGCAAGATCCTCGGAGAGAAATTAGCCAAAAGAAAAAGAAAAGAAAAAGAAAAAGAAAAGAAAAAAAAAAAAAGAAAAAGAAAAAGATTAATAAGAGAAAAGAATGAAAGAAAGATCGAATCGATATCTATCTGAACATTGAAAATCAACGAACACGATAAAATTTTCTTCTTCTTTCAGGTAAAGGGTGAGAGGAGAAAAAGAAAAAAAAAAAAAAGAAAGAAAGAAAGAAAAAAGGAAATTTATATCCTTCCGTTTATTTATCAATTCTTTCGTTATTCTCGTTTCTATAATATTTTTGTTTACTTTCATTCTTTCATTTTTACTTATTTTTCCATCCTTTTTATTTTTATATACATATTCTTTTTTTTTCTTCTTTTTTTTTTTTTAAGTTACAAACTCATCTTAAATAATTAAAAGAATTTAACGAAGACGTTTGTTATCTTTCTCTTTTCTATTCTTTTCCTTTCCTTCTTTTCTTCGTTTCATTCACTTCTTTTGTAACATTTAATACGTCATCGTAAGAGAAAAATTGATTTATAATAAAACGTATGAAATTATTTCGATTTAAAATTAATTGAAGGATTACGATTAGATATATCTGTTATGAGGATACAATAATATCTTATCTTTCATGGTATAGATAATTCAAAAAGGTATATCTCGAGATATATTATTTCGTTCGAATATCTCGTGCGAACGAAACAGATTATCCGGCTTTACGTTTATTTAACCACAATTTTCAGGATAGGAAAGAAGGAAGGAAGGAAGGAAGGAAGGAGAGAAAGAAAGAAAAAAAAAAGAAAGGAAAAAAAAATAGAAAAGAAAAAGAAGAGAAAGAAGAAGAAGAAGAAGAAGAAGAAGAAGAAGAAGAAAAATAAAAGGAAGAAGAAGGTAGAGAATCGTGAAATGGGTAGACGTTTTAATCGATATATCTCGAAAGAAGGTGAAGGATTGAGAATTGGGATGTAGTTGAAGGGGGTTGAAGGGAGGTTGAGGTGAGGTTTTAGTGGGGAATTGATGATGGGTCGAGGGGGATGGAGGGGTTAAGGACGAGGGTTACGATGGCGATAGGATTGTGAGACACCGTTGTCTGCTGAAATAACGAGCATTTTGAAGGATTCAGTTTTGGTTAGAAAGGTGAGAGAAACGTGATAATAACTATGGTTCGTCGGTGGTTTTAGAGTATAGCCGCGAAAGCTTTCTCTTTGAAACATGAACGTTGGTAGAAACGGAAAGTAAGTAAGTAAGTAAGTAAGTAAGTAAGTAAGTAAGTGAGTGAGTGAGTGAGTGAGTGAGTAAGTGGGTGAGTGAGTGAGTATATCGACGAGTCTAGTCTAACGTTGCACGCGATTCGTGTGTCGAAGATACGATAGACGACCTCTCCCATTTTCTACGAACGCTCTCATTTTCTCTCGTTTGTATGTTATTTTCTCCTCTTTTTTCTTTTCGATGAATTAAAAAAAAAAAAAAAAAAAGAAAAGAAAAAAAAACGAAAAAAAAAGATGAGAAAAAGAAAAAGGAAAAGAAAGAAAAAGAAAGAGAAAAACGTGAAGAGGGGAGGAAAAAAGATAGAGAGAGAGAGAGAGAGAGAAAGAGATTCAACGTTAATTAAACGAATTAATTATACCAACTAAGGGGGATGAAAGTTTTTTTTTTTTTAACAGACACATTAACGTTCACGTGTGATCGTTTCTATCTACGTATGTATGCACTTTCAATGGGCTCATGTAAAAATTTGCTTTAACTATGCTTTTTCATACGATAAATTCAAAAGAACGAGAGATCGAGAATGAAAAGAGAAAGAGATAAAAATAGAGATAGAGATAGAGTTTATTGTTAAACACAACGAGATTTTATTGTTAATACTTTCATTGAATGGGATTTCAATGTTTTTGTTACACATTTGTTACGGAATTTTCGTGCCTCGTAAAACGCTTTCTTCAATTGAACGATAACTCGTTATCGTAAATTCATTTATTATTATTATTATTATTATTATTATTATTATTATTATTATTATTATTATTATTATTATTATTATTTCTTTTTCCCCTCTTTTCTTCATAATCGATCGAAAACGTAGCAAATATTTAATATTAATAAATTTGGATAATAAATGATTTTTCACGTGTACTTTGAGATTGAAAAATTATATAAATGAGATAAATTCGAGGAATGTTTTTCAATGAGAAAATAAAAAATTTCGTTCACCTATCGTATTTTATTGATAAAGAAAAAGACTGAAAGAGAGAGTGTGTGTGTGTGTGAGCGAGAGAGAGAGAGAGAGAGAGAGAGAGAGAGAGAGATAAAAGAAAAAAAAAATAGAGAAAAAGAGGATCCTCCCGATATATACGGTCTTTGAATGACGTTCGTTAACAGCATTTTCAGCGACGCGCGAGGAACAAGGAGATATTGGATCGGAACGAAAGGCCAAAGTTTAGGAGTAGATGAACGAAAAGCGCCGGAAAATACGAATCGTGAAAAATGCGAATCGTGTTCGTTCGTAACTGGAATAGCATTTATGCCTTTCTCGTTCGACACGACACGAGAACAACGTCCGGACTTCTTTTTATTCTCTATCTCCTATCCTTCCCTTCCCACCCCCACCCCCCACCCCACCCCTCCCCCTTAATACCCGGCCCAATACGTCCCTTCTTTTTATCCTTCTTCTCATTCATTTCGCGTCTGTTCCAAGTCTATACCTTATTCTTCCTTTTCTTTTTTTTTTTATCTCTCTCTCTCTCTCTCTCTCTCTCTGTCTCTCTTTCTCTTTCTCTCTTTCTATCTATCTATCTCTTTCTCTCTTCCTACTACGCTTAATATCTTATCATTTATTTCTTTAATTATAAAATCAATGATTCTCATAGGAATCGACGATTTTTCGTTAGAATATTTTCTTTGTCTTTTTTTTCTTTTTTTTTCTTTTTTTTTTTTCTTCTTTCATTTATTCATTTTTCACTCTTTCATCTTATTCCGTTCAATTTTGAATCTTGTTTATCATACAACGTATCGATAGATCCTTTTTTCTTTCTTCCCTTCTTTTTCTTTTTTCCCCTTCAGTTTTTAGATCTGGTAATTTTATTTACGAAGCGAAAAGAAAAAAAAGAAGAAAAAAAAAAAAAAAAAAAAAAAAAAAGAAAAAAATTCGTAAATGAAACAGTCCTAATCATTTCCCGAGAAAGAAATCATTCTCTTTTAATCATTTAAATAATAAAACGTATAACGACTTGATTCAATGAGTTTTCGATACACATTAATAATTCCCATCGTGATTTCTATCCGATCTTAGAAAGATATTGGACATTTCGAAATATAAAAATAAAGATATATTTGACAATGCAATTAGATAATTAACTAATTAATTCAGGGATATCATTCAATTATTTATTTTCATGCGATTCTTAAATTATTATAAGATGATCTCGTTTTGATAGGGAACAAAAATCGTAAGCAATGAAGTTTGATTCGACGTATGAATATAACGTTTGAAAAAAGACGTGAATGAAAGGTGAAGTGGGAAAAAAAAGAAATGAAAACAAAAAAAAAAAAAAAAAGAAAAGAAAAGGAAAAAGAAAGAATTAGAAAGGAAAAGAAAAGTAGTTCGTACGATATGATACGAATCGAATCGAATCGAATCGAATCGAATCGAATCGAATCGTGATGTGATGTGATACGATCTTTCATCGTGATAGTTATTCCAACGTTCAGAAATGTGATAATCGTTTTTACGAAGATCGAATAAACTTTAGTTCGCATTTTCTCTTTCGTAAGTATGAATAGTATTATACATACGTATGAACGAATGAATAAAACTATAGAGATACGTCTAAAGAATCGAGTGCACTCTCTCAAATGTAATACAAACGAACTCTTGTTTCGATTTTTTTTTTTTTATGTTTCCTCTTCGATCTGTAAGGGCGATAAAAGCAAACGCATTCCAACAGTTTTACATGTAATGCTAATGTCTGTAAAACGAGCATAGTTATTCCCATCGTGCGCAAATGTTCTTTTCTCTCTTTTCTTTTTTTTTTTCTTTTTTTTTTTTTTTTTTTTTACCTTCTCGAACATTTTTTTTCCCGTCTAGAGTTTCCAAGCTCTTTTTGCAATGAAAAAGAAAGAAGAAAAGAAAGAAATAAATCAAAGAAAGAATGAAAAGTAGAAAATTGAATTGCAAATATAAATAACATATTCGTTAATACATTTTACATTTTAATCCGTTCGACGATTTAAAAAAGATTATTTTTATAACCGATACAAATTATCTTGAAAATTTTTAATTCAACGAACAAACCTTTTTTTCTTTTATCTTTCCTTTTATATATATATATATTTATTTATTTATTTATTTATCATAATCTATTTAATGAAATATTAAAACTTCGAAATTCATTTTAATATAAAAGAATTAATAATATTGAAATAATAATAGAAACGAATTTCTCTTTCCTTCTTTATCATTCTTCCCGAACAAATTTTCTAAGCAGTAAAACAGAGTGAGGTAGAAATAAATAAATAAAAAAAAAAAAAAAAAAAAAAAAAAAAAGAAAAAAAAAAGAAAGGAAGAAATAAGAGAAGGAAGATTAGAAAGAAAAGAACAAATAGAGCGAACGAAAATATAAGTTCGATATCTCGAAAATTATCTTTCGCTCATAACTACGAAAGATATCTCTCTATAAGTTGGCTGTAAAAAAAAACAACGTTCATACCAGTTTTCTCTGGTATTTTTTTTTTTGCACTCTTTTTCTTTTCTATATTTTTTTCTTTTTCTTTTTTCTTCATTTTTACGCCAACACCTACCAATTCTACTCAGCTTTATCGCCTCACCGCGTCATTGAATTTATTCTGGAAACTTGAAAATTCGTCACAATGGCAATTGGCCTCGTTAGGTAAATTATATTGAAAAGAGTCCATCTAGTTCGTCTTTACGTCTTCTACTTCTTCTTCTACTTCTTCTTCTACTTCTTCTACTTCTTCTTCTTCTCATTTTATTATCCTTTCTCTTGGCCTTATCCTCGTAATCTTCATCATAATTTCCTTTTCCTTATCTTTATATGTAATAGTGAAATATTCATCTCGTAATCGCCGAGAAAGATGATTGGTTGATATATGTATATATACATATTATATATGTATTATGTTACGTTGACTGTTCGTAGAAAAAAAAAATTCTTTTTTTTTTTGCAACGTCAAATAATTCATCTTTTTCATTATTTCCAAGATCGAATAGAAATAGAGATAGAGTGAGTGAGTGAGTGAGAGAAAGAGAGAGAGAGAGAGAGAGAGAGAGAGAGAGAGAGAGAGAGAGAGAGAGAGAGAGAGAGAGTGAAATAGTTGCACACGGTGAACCAGAACAATCTGTTTATACGGTAGAATCTCGATTACTCGAACACAATTTAATCAAACATTCGATTATCCCAATGTAGTTTAATCAAACATTTGATCATAGCAATAGTATATTATTGTTTTGTTAAGGAAAACAAATGTGTGCCCGTGTATTTTCTCATAACTTCGATCGATTCACGATTCCACGGCCATTGTATGTATGTACGGTATTCATTATATTACGATTAACGATACGATCGAAATAAATTCTCATGATAGGTTAAATTATTATTAATAAAAGAAGGAGAAAAGAAAGGACGGGGGGAGGGATAGGGGGGGGGGCGGGGAAGAAGAAGGAATTAAGAAAAGAGAAAAGCAAAAGAGAAGAAAAAAGAAGAAGAAAAAAATAAAAAAGAAAAAAATTTTCTAAAATGTCAAATCATTTCGAAACATCGTCGTTTCATTTCTCAATCGAATAAAAAATGAAAGAGAGAAAGAAGAATAGAGAAGAAAGAAAAAAAAGAAGCAAAAAAAAAGAAAAATAAAAAAAAAAAAAGGAAAGAATACGAACAAGACTAATGAATCTAACTCGTTTCAAATTTGGTATTGTTTATAAAATCGATAATACCATAGTATGAGATTCATAGATATCAAATTCTCGATAGATAACAAGCTCGCACGATACACGAACGAAATCATTTAGATTTTGTATATTGTTAACTATATTTCTCGCGGACATGTTTTTTCTTTGTTTCTATGAAATGTAAAGAATATTTTTTTTTAAAAGATGTTACCTTAAGTTTCATATATAAAATTGCATAACTATTTAGTTTCGTTTTTATTCATTAATTACGAATAACGAATATTGGATTATTAATTTGAAAAAAAAGAAAAAAGAAAAAGAATTTTTCAAATTATAAAAACGATATATATATATATATAATTTTTTTCTCTTCTTTTTTTATAATTACATTTTTTACAATATATATATATATATGTAGGAATAAAATATCTCGTCTGATTCTCTCAGTGTCATAAATTTCTTTTGATTCTGTCGCGTGTCAAGGCGTTGATTTACTTTACAAAATCTCTCTCTCTCTCTCTCTTTCTCTCTCTCTCTCTGTGTCACCCCCATCCACCACTTTAGAATGAAATACTTCGTGCGTGACGACAGTCGAGAACCGTGATATTCATCGAGCTTGGTAATTAAGACTCTTTCTCTTTCTCTCTCTCTCTCTCTCTCTCTCTCTCTCTCTCTCTCTCTCTCTCTCCCTCTCCCTCTCTCTTTCTCTATCTCTCTCTTTTTCATTTTTTCATTCACTCTATCTTCCATCATATTTTCAACCTTAGGATCCTTGAGAAGGGGATCTTGATCGGAGAGAGGACAAGAAAAAAAAAAAAAAAAAAGAAAAAAGAAAATAAAAAAAGAAACAGAAAAAAAGAAAGAAAGGGAAAAAAAGAAAGAAGGAAATCTAATATAGCAGCGATACGTTCCTGGATTAGCCTTGACAAATTTGTCAAACAAAAATGATTACTCGCTTAATTAACATACGGAGTAAATTTAACACGAATGTACTTAACGATAACGAAAAGAAGAATGGAAACGAATGGAAACGAATGGAAACGAATGATTGAACGTATCGTTGAGAAATATTATCTTCACCGATCTACAGGTATATTGAAGAAAAATTATCTGGATTAATATTATCGATCTGTAGGATCTATTTTCTTTTTCCTTTTCTTCTTTTTTTTTCTTCTTTGTTTTTTCTTTCTTTTTTCACCTGAAAAATCTTACACTGACCGATGTATTTCTGCGAAATTTTTTTTCTTTGTCGTCCCCCACCCATCCCCAACCCATCCCCGTT
>NC_060959.1:8602115-8619615 GCF_910589235.1 Vespa crabro
AGGAGAATGGATCAATGAAGAAATAGAATGGATTTGGCTAAATTTCGTTTAGTCCAAAAAAAAAAAAAAGAGAGAGAGAACAAAAAAGAAATCGTCCATAATTTTTCTTTTGTTTCTTCTTTGTTTTTTTTTTTTTATTTTCAAGCAAAATCCTTCAATACTAATTTCCATTATGATGGTATATCACAGAGAGGAAAAAAGAAAAAATTAAAAAAAAACGAAGAAAAAGAAAAATAATAAAAGAAGAGAAACGAACAAAGAAACAAATAAACAAACAAACAAACAAACAAGCGAACAAGCGAACAACGGACATTAATACAGATTGGATTGTCGAATAATTTCAATGAAAAAGTTACGACAAATTCAAATTACTACTTTTGTTTGTTTGTTTGTTTGTTTGTTTTTTTTTTTTTTTTTATTTTCTTTTTATCTTTCTCTTTCTTTTCTTTTTTTCTTTCCATACATATTTGCAACAGAAGAACGATCAATAAGAAGAAAAGATAGAGAAGGTAAAAGAAGAAGGTAGAAGAAAACTAGAAGGAAGAAAGGTAGATGGGAGGTGGGAGGTGGGGTTAGCGGGTTGGAAAGAAAAGCGAGGGCGTGCCAAGCACCGTGAAAGGGTGGTAAGCATGGGATGAAGTGGTCCGGAACAGAAGCTTTTCTACGGAGCTGTTGGGAATAGAAAAATATCAGAGTACCGAAAAAAGAAGGAAGGAAAGTAGGAAGGAAGGAAGGAAGGAAGGAAGGAGGGAAGGTTTTTTGACCAAAAAACATAATAGAGATGGTAAAGCATAAGAAGAAATTGTTAACGCGTTAAAAGAAAATAAATTGGCATGGAAATATGATGAGCGAGATGATTGGATATCCTTATAAATTTGTATGTGTGTATATGTGCGTGTATATATATATATATATATATATATATATATATATATTTATTTGACAAAGAGTATATTGGAGGAAAAGTTAAGGCAAGGCTTGATTATAGAAAGAATCTAAAAGCAAATCTAACACCTATATGCACGTTAATACATATATATATATATATATATATATATATAAAATAGATACTTTTTCGTGTTTGCCTTATTGTTATGTCGTCCTCGTTTACACGTTCAATATCGATGTAGGAAGTACGTTGTGCGAATGCTACGGAAATAAGGATACTCTTTTTTTCCTTAAGAAAGAAAGATGAAAAAAATAGAGAAAGAGAGAAAATGAAAGAGAAAGAGAAAGAGAGGAAATGAAAGAGAGGGAGAGAGAGAGAGAGAGAGAGAGAGAGAAAGAGAGGGAGAGAGAAGGAACATATCTACACCTGCTTTCTCCTTGCTTGTTCTCACGAAGAGAAATAATAAGAAAAAGAAGAACAGAGAAAAGACGATATTTTCTTTTTAGAAAGACGAAGACAAAGAAATAAGACAGAGAAAGAAAAAGAGAAGGAGAAAAGAGAGAGAGAGAGACAGATACATATATTCTTAGCATCGTCCTCCTTTCATATATTAAAACGTCCTCTCATAATTTTTACAGGAAGAAAAAAAGGAGAAAAACAAAAAAAAAAAGAGAAAAAAGAAATAACATGATCGCGTGTTCTCGATTTCGAAAACGTAACTAACCTTAATTCTTCTTTCACAGTTAATTCTTAATATTCCAATTTAAATCCAAGTTTCTCGAAGTTCTTCGAAGATTCTAAAGAAAGTACTTCAAGATTCCCTTCCCCTTCTTCTTTTCCCTCTTATTGTTAAAAGTCATTCAGAGATTCGAGATTATTCGTTTTAATGTCGACCCTTATCTTATTACCGATATATATATATATATATATATATATATATATATATATATATGTATATATAGATATATTTAAAATACTTTATGACCCCTTTTGAATTTATAATATTGACAGTTGACATTAGATTGATAGTTGACCTTAGATTGATAGCTGTTCTATTTCAAGAGAATAAGCGACAATAATATTATAAAGAGAAAAATGTAAAATGTTACACGAAAATGTTATGAACTTTATGATACCTTTTATCCTTCATATATTTGTTTAATTTCTTTTCGTTCGTTATCATTTCATTAAGGGAAGAAAATTTTTTTTGCACCAAATGTCAAAAAAAAAATGCGACTAATTTCCCCTCCCAACCCCCTCCCCCATCTCTCTCTCTTTCTCTCTCTCTCTCTCTCTCTCTCTCTCTCTCTCTCTCTCCCTCTCTTCCGCATTTAATTGATATTAAATGAACTGTTGTAAGAGGAGGGGAAAAAAAAATGAAAAAAAAAAGAAAAAAAAAGAAAAAAAAAATGTAAAGGGAAATACGTCGTCGAACTGTTGGCATAAGGAGAACTTGGCGTTAAGGCCACGGGCAATGATTCCCTCTTTTTTTTTTTTTTTTTTTTTTTTTTTTTATAATTCAGAAGGGTACGTTGAAAGAGGGTTGACTTTAAGCCGTCCGGTGATTACACGGTAGGCCTAAATATCTCACGAAGGTCGCTCGAGAAGTTCGCTATTTTTACGACAACGTGGTCATTCTGGCATCGTTATCTTCCGTCATGTGTCCCTATATTTAGTTTCTCGCGTGTGCCAAGAGACGACAAATAAAAAAAAAAAAAAAAGGAAAAATAGAAAAAATAAAAAAAAGAAAAAAAGGAAAATAAAAAAGGAAAAAAAGAAATGTAGTAACTCTATATACTCTGCTCTGCTCTCCCTCTCTCTCTCTCTCTCTCTCTCTCTCTTTCTTTCTCTCTCTCTCTCTCTCTCTTTCTCTCTCTATTTTCTATACATTTAATTTTTTTTTTTTTCATTATATTTATTTTCCATTGTGTAATAGAACGTTAAGAATCGTCATCTATTCCCCCCGCTTCTCTCTCTCTCTCTCTCTCTCTCTTTCTCTAACTTCAAAGAGAAAATTAAAAGAAATTCTGATGTTCTTTTTACGAGCAGCCCTCCGGGATGAGTCCTCCGAATCGAAAGATGTAAAAAAAAAAAAAAGAAAAAAAACAAGGAAGAAGAAGAAGAAGAAGAAGAAGAAAAGAAGAACAAATAGAAAAAAAAAAAAAATATAGATATAAAAAATACTCCTCTTCTCTCATCGACCATAGACGTATGTACACTAATGTATGTACCAGGGTATAACGCGTTCGGTATGTATAAGACGAATGGCAACCCTCCGGCGAATCTCGAACATTTCTATTTATACGAGAATACACATATTTACCATGCAGACGCTTCTGCATACACAGGACAATATGTATTCTCAGAGACATCTGAGACAGTGCGGGGGAGGAACAACGATGGTATGTGTCGTCGATGTTATGAAAAATATTTACAATCTATATTCTTTCTTTCTTTCTTTCTTTCTTTCTTTCTTTCTTTCTTTCTTTCTTTCTTTCTTTTTCTTTTTTTTTTCCTTTCTTTCTTTCTTTTTGTTTTTCTTTTTTTTCTTCCTCCTCTTCCTTTTCCTTCTCTTTTTTTTCCTTCCTTCCTTTCTTCCTTTCTTTTGGACAACCTGACTAAGGGAAATCCTTTATATCGGGAAAAATGCATTTTCCACGAAAGAATCCTTTTTAAAGCCATCCTTAGGCATTTCAAAGCCTAGAGAACTCGAGCTAGCGAGGTTAGCTGACGCTGGTTTTACATTGCGAAAAAGAAATTATGCTTTTGTGTTAGATTCACGATTACGTATACTTATATATACGTACTTATATACATGCATATACATATATATATATATATATATATGTGTGTGTGCGTGTGCGTGTGTGTGTATGTGTGTACATATGAACATATATGGAAAAAGTTATAAGTAAGGAGGAAAAAGGTCAGGGTAAAAAAAAAAAAAGAAAGAAAGAGAAGAAAAAGAAGAAGAAGAAGAAGAAATGAAAAAGAGAGGCAAAGAAGAAAAGAAAAGAAATAAATAAATAAAAATACAAAAGCGTTTCGTACTATCAAAAATGTGCTACCATAACTGCTCTTACTATATCCTCTTATCGTATACCATCTTCTTCTTATCTCACTTTTCCCTCTACTTTGTAAAATATCGCGGCTAATCCACTGATACCGTCCGGCTTAAAGTGTACACCGCATAAACATTATCCCTCCCTTTTCTCTCTCCTCTTCACCACCCAAACCCTCTCGTCGACGTCGTCCTCGTCGTCGTCGTCGTCGTCGTCGTCGTGTTTCTCGAGTATTCTGTTTTCTCTCACTATCTCTCTCTCTCTCTTTCTCTCTTTCTCTCTCTCTCTCTCTCTCTCTCTCACTCACTCTCTTTATCTCTCTCTATCTCTTTTCCCTCTCTACTTCTCTCTTTTTCTGTCTCCTTATTTTTCACCGTTCCTAGACGCGTCTACGTGCACCGAACTACTAACTATCTCTCCTGACTGTCTAATAAATGCAACAGACAAAAAAACCCTCGGAATTTTCCTTACCAAATGTATTTTTCTTTCTACCTTTCTTTCTTTCATTCTTTCTTTCTTTCTTTCCTTCCTTCCTTCTTCTTCTTCTTCTTTTTCTTTTTTTTTTGTCTCGTACTAATGCAAGGGGAAAAAAAAAGGATGTCTCGTTTTCGAATTTTTGCAAAAATCAAATTTATCATTAAGATGAAATACTTTATTATTTTATTTAATTTCTAATGATTTATTATTTCACGTTAGAAAGAATAACAATTAAGATTTTACGTCGATCATCGATAGCAAAGATTGAACTAGTATGTTCGTTTCGAAATTGACAAAAAAAAAAAAAAAAAAAAGGAAAAAGAAAAGAGAAAAGAAATCGACGTAAGTCCGCTCTTAAGAGATTAATCGATTTCATTTAATTGAAAACTCATTTAATTGTTATAGAAATCGCTTTCAAAAAGTACTATTATGTTGAATGACTTTTTATTAATGATATATCTTTTAATATCCACGAAGTAGTCCGATCGATTGTAATGTTGTTTGTTTTAAATTATTATAAAAAATGAAATAAGAAATTCAGGACAATTCGTTATCGTCGATATTGACGAATTGATTTAATTGAAAATTATTATTGCGGGAATTATTTTAAAAAGAGCATTATGTCGAATGATCATTTATTAATAATATATCTTTTATATCTGAATCGAATACGATTATAATGTTGTTTGGGGTGTTCGTTTGTTTGAAAATATTGAAAAAGAAGAAGAGAAAAAAAAAAAGGAAAAAAAGAAAGAAAAAAGAAAAATCTAGAAAAATTGCATTTTTACAATATCAATAAATTAATTCAATTAAAAATCATTATTATTAACCGTGGAATCATTTTAACATTATTAATATATTTCTATATCCGAGAGAATAAATTTCACGAACATATATCATTTTTTTTGGTAAAAACGTAGAGTAACGGTAGTTTTCTCTTCGTAACTTATTAAAATGCAGATGAAAGATGGTAAACGGAAACTTGAAAATTTTTGTTTCAGGAACTTATTTCATTCTGTACGACTTCATCGATTTCTTCGAGAAGGACCAAGCGAGCTTTTTGGACCGTGACAAATTCGTTGGCATTATCGATACCATTTTCAAGAACATGTCGCAGATCGAGCGTGACGCCATCAAATTTCAAGTAAGTGTCGTTTCGATGATTATCGATGTATGAAACAAATTTTATACTGCGATAAATATGATTGGAGAAGAAACAGAAAAAGAAAAAAAAAAAAAAGAAAAAGAATAAGAAAGATAGAGAGCAAGAGAAAGAGAAAGAGAGAGAGAGAGAGAGAGAGAGAGAGAGAAAGAAAACTTTAATTCGACCCTCTTTTCTTTTTCTTCGTTTATCTTTTAATATATTTTAAATTCGAAGATCGTAAAAAATTCCAAATATTTGACATGAAAAATGAAAAGGTATATATATATATATATATATAAAATTGTTTAATAAAATCAGAATTGTTATATATACATATATGTAAAATTATTCAGTTTTAAATTTAAATTCTTATACATATATACATATAAAATATAAAATATATATATATATATATATATATATGTATAAATAAATAAATAAAATTGTTAAGTAAAATCAGAATTTCCTTTCTTATTGCTAATCTCCTATATACAGTTAGAATTTGTTTGTCCATTTGCAAGACAATCTCCTTCGTAAAGTCGAGCAGCAACTTCAACTTGTCAGTAAACTTAGACCGGTGTTCTCTTCCTTCTCTACGGGAAATGCCGCGAGCAGATATTCCGCGAAGCGTTTCAAGTACTTACTATAGTTTCCTTCGGTTACATACATTGTACCCTTTACTCCGTGAAACTGCTTCGGTTTTATACATTCTTCGATAAAGAGAGACAGAGAGAGAGAGAGAGAGAGAGAGAGAGAGAGAAAGCTACAAACCTGAATTTAAGATTTTAACCCCTAAAATCCATTTTCTTTTTACGTTCAACTTCTTTCTTTTCTCCTTTTTTTTTTTACTTCGTGCTTTATCTATCTATGTATCTCTCTCTCTCTCTCTCTCTCTCTCTCTCTCTCTCTCTCTCGCTCTCTTTTTCTTTTTTCTCTTTAATCGATTTTCACTTCGTTACAAGAGCATGGAAAATTATTTTCGTCTTTACCCTTGAAAATTATTGATTTTCTATCGTAAGTTCAATAGGCTCGTAAATATATATGTATAGTTGGAAGTTAACATTATTAAAAATAAATATATAAATATATATATATATATATATATAATTATCTTGGTTATTATAAGTGTGTTATTAATTAAAAATTAACGATGAAGACTTATATACATATATATATATATATATATATATATATATATATATATATATATGCATGAATATAAACAGATATAAATATATATTAATATATATATATATATATATTTATTTGTATGTGTATATGTGTGATATATTTATTATTAATAATTAGAAATCCTTCAAGCGATTAGATCGTCCTTCAAAACTAATCTCATTTTATCTGATTTATATTTAATATCGAAGCGATATTTACATTAACCTGTAGTATGTAAATCCAAGAGACTTTACGCAGGAATGAGCGACCTATGACAAAGCATCTTTTGACGTGATGTTCCACCGATCGGAAAGTAATTAGCGGCAGCCTGTAAGGATGGCGAGAACCTTTGAAGAGTGATATCGTTAAAGTATATAAAACGATATCGACCTAACGCCTTATCGTCTAGGCTATACGTCTCTTTCTTCTTTTCTTTTAAAAAGAAAGACAGAGAGACAGAGACAGAGACAGAGACAGAGAGAGAGAGAGAGAGAGAGAGAGAGAGAGAACATTACTCCATATAACATATAATAAATTTACAGTATATTAAAAAAAAAAAAAAAAACAGTATAAAATATTTAAACATAATATCAAAATATATATCAAATACTTTGCAAATATTTAATAATTTGAATGAAAAAGGTAAAAGAAATATTTCGTATGAATTTATGGCATAATTAAAAAAAAGATGTATATGTATATATATATATATACTCTGCATTAATAATGATGAATAAAAAAAGAGAGATATCATCGAATGCGATTTTAAAAGTGTCCAATGAAAATAGGATGTGGAAATAGAAAATAAAAATGTGTAACGTTTTGCGTTCTCTATTTTTTTTTTCTTTTTTTCTTTTTTCTTCTTTTACTTTTCCCCTTTTTTTTTTTTTCGTTTTTTCTTTTTTAATTTCGTTTCATGGTATCAGTCGCTCATTTTTCACGATACAGTGAAAAATAAACTAGCGTGGATGGATACGCGCTGAGGAAACGAGAAGTGGATTTAGTTAAAGCAAAAAAAAAAAAAAAAGAAAAAGAAAAAAGAAAAAAAAAACAGAAAGAAACAAAACAAAACAAAAATCTAAAAATACGAACGATTTTTCTACAAATAAATACGAAGAGACATGATTGAATATTATCATGTCTCCTTTCCTCCATTTCTCTTTTCTCTTATTCATTTAATTATTCATTGATTTATTTATTTATCTCGTTTCTTGTTTTGGCTATTTTATAAATTCTTCTTCCTACTTTATTTCTTTTTTTTTTCTTTTTTCTTTTTTTCTCTTCGCACTCGTATCTTTTTCTCAATCCCATAGCTTTAATTATTCTCCGTTCAATTTATAATCGCGGAGAACACGCGTGAGATACATATATTCAATAGGTATAAATTCTACTCGGATAATTGGATTTTCTGCATTGACGAGTAATCGAGCCTATTGTACGCTTGATTGCACGATGATGAGTGACATACGGTGACCTTACGGCCTCGATTATCTCGATAAGGAGATACATTTGATGATACCTTATATGTATAATTTGTATTCGTTATATGCGATTTATTTTTTTATTTATTTATTTATTTATTCAATTGTATAATGCACATATATATATATATATATATATATATATATATATATATATATATAATTTACTCGTATGATTGTTAAATTAATTTCGACAGATACGTTCGTACGATCTCTTTTATTTAATAAATTAATTATTTCCTATTTTCTTTCTTTCATTCTTTCCTTTTTCTTTTTGTCAATTGATGTTGCAAATGCTCTATATCAATTTTCTTTTTTTCTTTTTTTTTGCTTAAAGGTCGGCACTCGTTAATCCTACTACTACGAATACTCTCTCTCTCTCCCTCCCTCTCTCTCTCTCTCTCTCTTTTTCTCTCTCTCTCCTTCTCGAATGTTGGACACAAAAATGTTTTTTGCAAAAACAACCTTGACCCGTCGATAAAAAAAAAAAGGAATGAAAAAGGAAAAAAAAAAAAGCAAAATCAAAACAAAAAGAGGGATAGCTCCGAGAACGAAAACACAAAAAGGAAAGGAAGAAAGAAAAAAAAAAAAAAAAAAAAAAAAAAAAAAAAAAGAAAAAGGCAAGAGTATGAACATCGAGTTTGCACGTTAAAGATTTATTTAACGATTCAATTTGACTACATACTTTTAACGATTTAACATTATCGTGGAAATTATCGTGAGATCTTAAATATAGTAATCAAAGACGTATGTGCATTTCTATACTGTTATATACGATTAAATACGTCTATTAAAACACGAAACAATTCCCTTTTACAATGTTATAAGACAACATCATTGGGAAATTTTAATAAAACGATCATGTTCCTTCGTAGTTGTTATAATATATAGTTGTTTAATAAAACGATCATGTTCGTTCGATATTGTTAACGACAGCAACGGAGATTAACGAGCTCGACGTTTATAAAAGTTTGAAAAAAGGGCTTTGAAAAAAGAAAGAGAGAGAGAGAGAGAGAGAGAGAGAACACTATAGATCAGACTCATGAACGAGTTTTTCGATACTTGGTGAAAATAATAACGAGAGAAAGAAAAAAAAAAAAAAAAGAAGAAAAAAAATAAGTTAGATACAAACATTTATGAGCGATCGTGAACAATATCTAATTGTTTACAAATATATTATATTTCATTAATTTTGTTTTTCATTAACATCACGAGGTCATAGATTTCGTTTTCTTTCTCTTTTCGTTCTTTTTCTTCTTTTTTTTTTTTTTCTTTTTTTTTTGTTCGAACGAATGACGATAAATAAATATTTAGATAGGTGCCATCAATCGAGACGATAATGTTGGACGTGTCCTCGAAACGTCCAAGTCTACGTTCAATTTATCCGGCCTATTTTCTTATAACTCGGTCAAGTCGATCCATGTATATGAATACAATATAACAATTTTCTCATTCCTTTATCAAACGAGAAATAACATAATCTTCAATTTAAAAAATGTTATTTTCTTCGTTAAATCGATCGAATCTTTTGTTCGTCGCCGTCGCCACGATTGAAGAATTTTTTTTCTTTCTTTCTTTCTTTCTCTTCTACTTTTTTTTTCCCCCTTTCTTTCTCTCTCTTTTTTTTCCTTTCCTTCTTTTTTTTTTTTTTTGGTTTATAAGCTTTACTCAAGCAAAAAGGCAAAAAAAAAAAAAACAAAGAAATCATCTAAATAAAAATTATCGAAAAACAAAACGTGCAATAAACTTACGTTTATTATCTTCGAATAAAATCAATCTTTTCTTTTTTTTTTTTTTTTTTTTTTTCTTTTTTTTTTTTTTTTTTTAATATGACGATAAACAATATAAACAATTTTGTTTGGTATTGCTTATCAACAAAATTATCTATCCGATAATATGCGAAATAAACTTATGTTTATCTCATCGTAAAATCAATTTCTCGATACTACGATAAAAAAAAAAAAAAAGAGAAAAAAAAATTTATAAATAATTTCGTTGCATTATTTAATAAAAATTATTATCCATATGATAAAATGATACGAGAAATTACGCTTATCTCCGTCTCTCTTCTTTTTTATTAACAAACACTTTCTATTAACAAATAAATAAATATATAAATATATGTCTATCTCTTTCCATAACATTCTCTCATTCATTTAATTCATACTTAGACGGATATTAATTATGACGGGTTTGCAGAGTTAAAAAAAAAGAAAAAAAAGAAAATAAAAAAGAAAGAAAAGAAAGGAAAAGAAAAGAGAAAAAAAAAGGAGAAGGAAGAGAGAAAAGAAAAGAAAAAAAAAAAAAGAAAAAAAAAACTTAGGTCACTTTAATAAATGAAATTGCACACAGAGAAAAAGGTTAGCTTAGCTATCTCTCGTTTACTCTACTTTAACACTTTTGACGAACGAGTTCTTTGATTTGTTCCTTTTTCTTTTCCTCTTTTCTTTTTTTTTTCTACTTGGCCTCGGCTATTTTCCCTTCTCATTCATGACAGATAGATGGAAAGAAGGAAAGAAAGAAAGAAAGGAAGAAAGACAGAAAGACAGAAAGAAAGAAAGAGAGAAGAAAAAAGAAAAAAAGAACAAAAAAGAAAACCAAGAAAAAAAAGAACAGTAAGAGAGAGAGAGAGAGAGAGAGAGAGAGGATAGGAAGAAGAGGGAGAAGAGGGAGAAAGACGACAGAGAAATTTCCTCTACAGGTGATACGAGAGGGTAGCTTAGCCTTCGTCCTTTTTCTATTCCCCTACGTTTCGCGATAAAAGAGAGAACTCCGAAAATTGATTTCCGAGCAGGTGGTCGTATTTACATAGAAGAACCAGAGAGTCGCGAGCTTCGCATCAAACGGAAGTCGACTCGCAAAAGGACTCATTCCTTTAACCTCCCCTTGACACACATATACACATCGATCCTACACATTCACATACCTCGTACATAAATGCACAGACGTAGATGCACATATGTATACGTCTATCGATAGCAATAGTATACGTATGTATATATACGTACATACGTACGTACATACATACTATGTATTTCTTCATGGAAAAGCAAGAAGAACTCTCTACCTGGCACGATTTACATTTCGTTCTATTTGATTTTTACCTTAAGCTTTTGCCACGAGGAAATCGACTTACGCATTTCGTTCATACCAATACGCCTCAGGAAATTTTTTCTTTTCCTTTTTTCCTTTCTATCTTTCTTTCTCTCACTCCTTTTTTTTTGCTCTTCTTCTTCTTCTCTCTTTATCTATCTATCTATCTATCTATCTATCTATCTCTGTCTATATTTATCTGACAAGTTTACGAGCGACTATGTTCATTCGTTGCCACAGACTTTGGTACTGACTGTCGGAATTCCTTTGAGAAAAACTTGATGTCTACTTTCTTATAGATTTTCTACGTAGACTGACTATACTACATAACGTAACATGACTACTTATCCATCTATCTATTTACTTTTATTACTGCTATCCTTCTTTTTTATTCTCTTTTGTTTTTTCTTTTCTTTCCTTTTCCTTTTCTTTCCTCAATTCCAATTTCATTTGATCCTTTTCACCTTACAATCATTCCAAGTATAATCTGACAAATCGATAGATTGTACAAAGAGGAAGTAGGGAGGGGGGGGTGAAGGGGGTTGGATGGACGAAGGTAGAAGGGGGGGGGTGGGTGAAGAGAAAGATATTTACTTCTCGTCTTCAGGTATTCAGATTGAATAAGGTTTTTTTTTCTTTTCCCTTCCCCTTCCCCTCCACCCTTGTACGTACATATCTCGACGATTAAATCGTAATATGTGATATGTAAATTATATATATATATATATGTGTGTGTGTGTGTGTGTGTGTGTGATTCATTTTTGTCTGTCTCATTCATTTTTTTTTATTTACTTATTTCGAACACATGATGAAGTAATATAAGAATAGGTAGGTAATATCATTCGTTTTAATGAACGAGATGCATATATACGAGTGCATGAAAAATGGGGCTTGTTTCATGTGCGAAATAAAAAAAGAAAAAAAAAAAAGAAAAAGAAAAAGAAAAGAAAGCAAACAAAAAAAAAAAAAAAAGAAAAGAAATAAAAATAATTGCATCATTAAATTTAAAAATCGCCTATACCCTTCGATAAATTTCACGATGATAACTATGATTAAACTGTTGATATATTTTATATCTTCGTGCGTTCGAGCATACAATAGATCGAAACAAACAAGGAACAAGGGGTGGAGAAAGAAAAAAAAAAATTTTTTAAAGAAATTAAAAAGAAGGAAAAGAAGAAGGTGAGAGAGAGAGAGAGAGAAAGAGAGAGAGAGAGAGAGAGAGAGAGAGAGAGAGAGAAATTTTACCGCGTGAAGTGTTAAACGAGCCCGTAGAATATTTCGCAAAGGCCTCGATACGTTCTCGTCCTTTTTTGCAGCGTTAGAGAAGGCGATGAAAAAAGAGAATGAGTATAGAAGAGAGAAAAAAGAAAGGAAAAAAAAAAAAGAAGAAGAGGACGGAAGGCAGGAAGGAAGGAAGGAAGGAAGGAAGGAAGAAAGGAAGGAAGGAAGGAAGAGAAGGAAGGAAGAAAGGAAGGAAGGAAGAGAAAGGGGAAAAAAAATTATGAAGAAAAAAAAGGGAAGAAGAGAATAAATAAAAAGGAAAAGAAAACGAATAGAGAGAAAAAAACAACGAAAAGAGAAAAAAAAAACAAAAAAAAGTATAACGAGCACGCTTCGTCACGCCTTTGCTCGCGCTTGCATAATTAAAAGGAAGAAGAAGCGCGCGAGTTCGCGTTCGCGTTAAAGCTCGCAAAGCCGCAGGCTTCGTGGCGCATCGAAGAGAAGGACGTCCTTTTTAACGTGGCATTCTATGCACGAGAAAGAGAGAGAGAGAGAGAGAGACAGAGAGAGAGAGAGAGAGAGAGATAGAGAGACAAAGAGAGCTTCATCACGTGAAATCGTCGTCACATCGTCTAATCGCTCTTCTATGTACCTAAATCCAGCGCTACTCTTTTTCATAAAAACAGAGCAGCCAAAAGCTTGATATCCATAGCCAAAAGCTTGATATCCATAGTTACCTTAGTAATCCAAGATATTAAAATGTGATTTCGTGCGATTTATTTATAATCGCGTGTTAATAAAATCCTCGCGAATTTAATCACGATCAAAAATTATGTTATCATTGTCAATGACAATTATAATCGTCAATCTATCCACTACAATTATAATTAATTAATTAATTATCATTTCATTTAACATTCGTACGTTATAATTATATTCATAAGAAATTATTAAAAGTAATATTTACGTTAGATAATTATCATATATGACATAATAATTTTTCTATAAATATTTATTCATTTATATCATTGTATTTGTTTATCACGACAATGTCGCAATTGTAATTATAATTTTTCTACGTGTCAATTCATATTATTGTATTAAAATTATATTAACATTGTAATTTTTCTATAACAACTAATATATCTTTATATTTATTTGTTTCGACGATGTTTATAATTATAATTATAATTATAATTATAATTATATCTCGTTTCGTACTTCGCGTTAAACGTATACCAACCTTTTCTCTCTCTCTCTCACTTTCTCTCTTTATCTCTCTTTTATTCGTTTAAATCCTCGTAGACTGTTTTATAGCGAATATTTTCGAGTAGGTTAAGAGTATCTTAAATTTGATTTGTTGAATAATAAAGAATAATTATATAAAATTTCATTATTATTAGACAAAAATAATTATGAAAAATTCTGAAGAAGAAATTTACGATACGGCCAGATTAATTGATCTCTCTCTTTTTTTTTTTTTTTTCATATTAATAATCTATTCAATGATTTTATAATGTGACGAGTATCATTTCGATTGTTTTATATTTTTAATTCAATATTTTTTTATTCCTTTATTTTTTTCTTTTTTTTTTTCATATCTAAAAACATATGGAAAAACAAATAAATCATTAAGTCGACGAAGACAAAAAACAACAACGACATATATATATATATATATATATATATATATAGTTAAGAATTCGATTAGACCATACTAAAACTTGTTTTGTTTGTTTTCGAAATGATCGACTTTTTCTATCTCGATCGCGCTATCACGGATACACATTTTACGAAAAACATAAATGACGTAAATGTCGTTTTCGCTTTTAGCTATGCTGGACGAATATTGATCCTCTCATGGGACGTACTGTGAATTTTAAAAAGCTTCAATGCTCAACGTTCTGAAAGAAGAAAAACTAAAATGAAAGAAAGAGATAGAAAGGAAAAAGAGAGAGAGAGAGAGAGAGAGAGAGAGAGAGAGAAAGGAGAAAGAAATAGACAAAAAGATAGGAAGAGAAAGAGAAAGGTAAAGAGAAAGAGAGAAAAAGAGAGAGAGAGAGAGAGAGAGAGAGAGAGAGAGAGAGAGAGAGAAATAAAGCCATGTACGCGACAAAGTCGTTTTTTCAGATTTCCCAGAGCAGATTTAAGAGTTTCACACTTATCGAGATGTTCCATGTAACCACGTAGCTTGATTTAACGTCTCGATAACCGAGTACCATTAATATTCACTAACACACTGAGATTCGTTCAGCATACTCCCGTATTCGCCCATACATACACACACACGTATATATATTTACACATTCATACAAATTTATGTATACGTGCTTTTGACTCGATTACGACGGAGTAAAAGACGAGATAAACTTTTCCCTTCGTGTATTGACTGATAATAATTTAACGTTATTCGAAAACGATGGTGACAAAGTTACGTAGAAGAGTATCGAACGATATCGGCTCCTATCGATTATACTCTAACTAATATATGGTCCCTTTCGTACAATTGTCCCTTATAGGCCCTACAGGAACTTTTCTTTCTTTTTTTTTCTTCTTCTTCTTCTTCTTTTTCTTTTTCTTTTTCTTTTTCTTTTTTTTTCCCCCTTTTTTTTCGTTTCTTACGTATTCTCTATTATCGTTACTCGAATCATTCGGTAGCATCGTTCGATCCTTTTCATGGATCTTGATAGATAAGCGGTACTCGTTCAAATAAATTTTAAAAGAGAGAGAGAGAGAGAGAGTTAAATTTTGTTAAAATTTAAAATTAAATTTATGTGTCCATTAAAATTATTAATTTTTTGATAACAATGATACTCATCAAATAAATGGCATCAGGTTGTAACTATATTTGAAATGATTTAATTACGTCGAAATAAAACGTAGTAATTTTCATACGATTCAAATCGGAATGACGTAATTAAAGATTTTTTATTTTGATAAGATTAAAATTAGAAATTTTATATATTGCTAATATATATGTTCCTAGATATACATATGTATAATGATTTTGTCAGTAATATAATAAAAACTGTTCAAAGAATGTATTAATAAGAAATTTCGTTCGAAACTTTTACGGAAGGAAGAAAATATTTGATAGACATTTTTATTTATTTATTTTTTTTTTTTTTTCTTTCATTCTTTCATAAGAGGGAATTTCATAAAAATTAATAATAAAAAATAATATAAAAAAAAAAAAATATATATATATATATATATACACGTATACAAGAATCTTTCGTGTTTCTCGGGAGAGAAAAGAAAGTACAGAAAAAAAAGGAAAAAAAAAAAAAAAAAGAAAAGCTGTAAGAATGCAGTTTATTTGCGTTAACTCTCAGATATTACCTCTCGAATACTTTTCATCATGTTTTTCGTCCGATCAAGTTTAAGAACCTGGAAAGTAAAGAGAGCAAATTCAGAATTTTTCCGTGAAAAGCAATTTCTCCGACACCAGGAGTCCCTTGTACGGGAGGAACAATTTTTCCGTGAACATAAAGTCTTTCTCGTAACAAAAAGAAAAAGAGCAAGAGAGAGAGAGAGAGAGAGAGAGAGAAAGAGAGATAGAAAAAACCCCATAACCCGTCTAACCAAGTAACCACAACGTCGCTTGATATCAACGTGCGAAAAGGCTAACGGGGGCAGTCGTGTTACGAATGTAAAAAAAAAAAGAAAAAAAAGAAAAAAAGAAAAAGAACAACGCGGTGACTTTTTTCTTCTTTCGTTTTACGAAAAAAAAAAAACATAAAAAAAAAATGAAAAAAAATAAAAAAGAAAAATTGTCGAGTCATGATCTCCGTGTATTTTTTCTTCTTTCTTTTTTCTTTTTTTTTTTCCTTTCTTTGTTTTCATTTTCTCTTCTTTTTTCTACAATCTCAAAGTTGAATAAGTTCGTCGATGTACACGCGACATTATTATTTATCATAAGCCTAACGATCTGTTCTCTTTTTTTTTTTCTCCCTCTCTCTCTCTTTCTTAATAGTTCAAATTATCGATCGATCGATCGATCATCGTGACATTATATAATCAATCGTGACATTATAATAAAATTTATTAAATGAAGAAAAAGATTAATCAATATTATATTCATAATTTTCAACGCGAAACGATATTATTATCGAGTGAAAATTTATTTTCAATAGTCATACGTAAATTTATTATCGTTGTAGGATGTTACGGTAAGCAAAAAAAAAAAAAAAAAAAAAAAGAAGAAAAAAAAATTCGACTTCCTCCCCTCCTCATAATGTAGAGAAAAATGAAAGAAGGAAAGAAGAAAGGGAGAAGAGGAGAGAGAATATAAAAAAAAAAAAAAAAAACAAAAAAGAAAAAAAGAAGAAAAAAAAGAAAAAAATGTCGATAATCCCAATGAAAATCAAAAATGTTTATTCCGATAGACGTTTACGATGACACACGGAGTTGTTCGAATTGAAAATGACTGATGGAATCGCAAAAAGAGGTAACGTGAAAAATGTCGAGGGTGAACGGAATCTACGTGATGACACGCTTAACGTTTCGCATCGTTGAACTCGAAAAACTCGAAAATTACATCGACTCAGAGAAAATATGTCAAAGGACTAGACTCACTTATATATTTCCAGACTCGTTCGACTTTCAAATATATGATACGCAAAATAGTTGATATATTTTTGAAGTACACTGATGGATTTTCTATTTTATATATATATATATATATATATATATATATATATATAAATATATAGTTAAATTCAAAGGTGATGTATGTGTGCGTATAATAGTTGTATGCGCACGTATGAAAATATATTGATTTAGGTTTATTCTCATTTTCTTATGAATTTCCATCGAAGAATGTCGACGGACAAGTCGACGTGAAAAATTCTAATAATAACTATTACCAGATAATAACGAAGGAAAATAACTAAGGATAGAAATCAAGCTCTTAAAAATAATCTCATATTAGTAAAGTATACAATGAAATGATGTCTTT
>NC_060959.1:8624615-8629615 GCF_910589235.1 Vespa crabro
CTACCTCAAACTTCCTTCTCTATTCTTTTCAAATGTCTTCCCATATGTATGACCAGATGCTAGCAATCCTAACCTTTTCCTCGGCCATTTCATATAACAAATCCTTCGTAAATTTTCCACGGTGTACAGGGTGTTTAAGGAAAAAAAAAAAAAGAAAAGAAAAAAAAATCTTTCTTCTTACTCTTTCTCTCTTTTTTCACTGTTTCTTTCATTTTTCCTTTTTTTTTTTCCGCTCTCTTTATTCGAAGATAACGAAAAAGACGTTCTTGTCGTTAACGCGTAATTTCATGAAAATATCTGTTCGAAGAAAGAGAGAAAAAAAAAAAATAAATAAATAAAAAAGAATTAAAAAAAAAAAAAAAAATAAAGGAAAGAAGAAAAATCTTTCAATAATTACGATAAGAATTATAAGAATTTTGTCATCGTTCGTTCCTCTTTCTATTCATTTGCAAAATACATAATTATTACAGGATACAAATAATATTTCTTTTTATATTTTCTAATGTCCGTAATAATTTTTAAGATGTTACATTCGACGGGAATACAATTTTCATATGGTATAAATTTACGGCCGAGTGCTCTTTTATGAAATCAAAAAGAAAATGTAAATTTGTCAAAATCCTTTTTTAGAAGGTAAACGGAGATTTATCCGAGGAGCTTCGTCGTCTTGGTATTACCTAGTTTGATAGTTCGTGTAAGATTTTTGGCTTCCGCTTGAGGAAATAATCTTACATTTTGAAGCCATATAAAATCATAGTTCGAAACTCAATTTAATTGCCAACCTAAAGAGAGAGAGAGAGAGAGAGAGAGAGAGAGAGACAGAGAGAGATAGATAGATGGATAGAGAGAGAGAGAGAGAGAGAGAATCTTTCAACGATAAGACGTTAAAGTAGGTAAAAGTTTTTTTCAAAGTCCTTTACCATCGGAAAAGAGAGTGTGTTCGTCGTTACGAAAGAAAATCGAAGATCTTACTCTTTTGCGAAACGAGTTCTCGTTTTTTTTCTTTTTAGTTTCCTTTCCTTTCGTTTTTCTTTTTTTTTTTTTTTCATCTTTTCTGTATCTTTTTTCTTCTGTTTTCTCTCTCTCTCTCTCTCTCTCTCTCTCTCTCTCTCTGTTTTACATTTTTTTTTTCTTTTTTTGATTTCAACGATCGATAAGCCATCTAAAGTTTAATTATATGAGAATTGACTGGGAAAGAAAAAAAAAAAAATAAATAAAACGAAATGAAGAAAAAAAAGAAGTTAGAAAAAATCATAGCGAACACTCGTTAGACGTATTTTCAAGGTAACAATTCAGACGAATCAATCGATCATTAATACTACGTTGATTTAACGTTCTTCAAAAGGGATTTTATGAAAAAAAATTCAAATCAAAGAAAAAAAAAAAAAAAAAAAAAGAAAAGAAATAAGTAAATAAATAAATAAATAAAAATAAACAAAGAATACGTATACAATGAAACTCGTTCGAATAATTTCGACGTAGTAAGGTATGTGAATGTAGTGAATACGATTAGAAGAAGAAGAAGAAGAAGAAGAAGAAGGATATATATTACATACATACGTATAGACATAGATATGTTGAAGAGAGGGTTGAAGAGAGGGTTGAAGGGGTGATGAAGAGGACGATGCCAGGAACTCGGATGATGTCAAGATTAAAGCGGGGCTTATCTCTCGATCTGTACTCTCTGAAAATGAACCTAAAGCCGTAAAGAATGATGCTTTCGCAGTGAGAGTTTAGTCGATAAGCTAACCAACCACATGCTTGACTTTAAACCACGGCTTAAGGCACCTCCAAGTGGTTTTAACCAATGAAAATTAGCCATAGTGTATTATTATACCATTACGTAGACGGGAAATTGAAATTAATAATCGTCTTTTAGTTATCCTTTAAACGTGACACCCTTAAATATTCGATTTATTCGAGGATCAAATTATTCGCACGATTTTACCGTAATTAAATATCTAATTTAATCGTGATCGCTCGATTACATCGAAGATATATAATGAAAATTTATAAATTTCAATTTAAATATCTTAAAAATTATTCGTCCATTATAATTATTCTATCTATGTGTACGTATACGCGTATACGTGTGTATGTATAAGATACATAATAAAATATATATATATATATATATATATATATATATATATATATATATATATTTGCTAACCATTTGATTTCCTCAAAAGTTTATTTTACCGATGTATGTAAAGTTTACTGTTACATTGAATTCGGACATCCCTCTATCGAAGTCATTAATTATTTCAAATGGACGTAACGAAAGATGGCTCATAGAAAGTCGAGAATAACTTTGGAGACGCCTAAGGAACTAGATAGATAGAAGTGTACCTTATACTTCGTCGTTCGCGAATCTCAAATAGATCTTCTCGTTTCTAGTAGAGTAGGTCAAGGACAGGTTATCCTTGAGGAAATAAATTTCGAATGAAGTCCATATTTTTCCTGGTTCTTCGCTTTTGAATTTCGATCATATTACGAGTTTTTCTGTATTGCGCGAGGATCGTATCTTTCCAAAAAAAAAAAAAGAAAAAAAAAATATATATATATATATAAAAAAAAAAAAGATAAAAGAAAAAACATTCCATGCAACTTAATCAAATTTCACTGGAGAAGTGCTTAACATTGTTCAAGTGTTTTAATGCGTACGCGTAAAATACTTCAAGATTACTTGGAAAAAAAAAAGAAAAAAAAAAGAAAAAAAAACTGCATTTTCTTCCAAGAATTTCGAATTCATTGTTGTATGAAAAAAAAAAAAGAGAAGAAAAAAGAAAAGAAGAAATTTTATCCTTGTCAACAAATACGAGTGAAAAATTATTATTATTATTATTATTATTATCATCATCACCATCATCATCACTATCGAAAGATATTGTATCAAACTGAAAAGAAAAGAAAAGAAAAAGAAAAAAGAAAGAAAAAAGAAAAAACATATGAGCAATAATATTCTTTCATTTCGTCTTATTTTCCTTCACTTCTGATTTTCTTTTATTATTATTATTATTATTATTATTATTATTATTTTTTTTTTTTTTTTATTCTTTTAATCTTATCTTCGATCATTCGTAATCCCAAAGTGATTACTATGCATTCTATTCGATTCAATACCGATTCGACTGTCATCTATTTACGTTCGCCATTATTACTATCAATATTATTATTATTATTATTATTATTATTATTATTATTATTATTATTATTATTATTATTATTATTATGTTTGATTAACTTGACGAAATAATTACACGCGCTCGCGAGTGCAATTAAACGTTTCGCGCTAATCCAAGGTGTCCGTATGCGATAGAAAGCTTTTGTAAAGGGATACGGTGTTATGCCCGTTCGTAACAAACCGAGTTTCGGGCGTATACGGGTAGCATTCAAGACAAAACCGCTTAATTTCGAGTTTGTTTCCCTTTACTCCGCCCACACAAAGTACTTACGAGCCATGAGTCTATATATATATATATATATATATATACATAGACACACACGCACACGCACACACACACACACACCCATGTAAATACATATATATATATATATATGTATGTATGTATATAGACAAAGTCTCGCGACACAGGAGTTAAGGAGAAACGTAACATTATCTCGGAACAGCTTTGAAGTGGCTCACGGACCCTTTCCTCTTCTCGTCTTCTCAGGTTTCCATTATTTTCTCTTAACCATGGCTCTCTCGAGGAGATGATAGTCATTGAACATCGTACATCGTGGAAACAACGTTGTCAAACTTTTTCATTGAATTTTTATCAACAACAACAACAATAACAACAACGACGACAACAATGACGACGATGGTCAGATATAATAAAAAGAAAAAGAAAAAAAGAAAAGGAAAAAAAAAAAAAAGAAAGAAAAAAAAGAACGGATACATACGCGAATATTTTTACAAGTGCATTTCAATTTTTCAAAGATAATTACATTTATCAGTACAATAACAAGTGTGAATGTTTGTATTTTTTTTTTTTCTTTTTTTTTCTTTTTTTATATATAACTCAATAAAAACATTTAACTATTAATAAACTCAATGAGCATGTGTGCAATGATCATTTCTTTTTCTGTTTTTCTTCTTCTTCTTCTTCTTCTTCTTTTTTTTTTTTTGCATCCAAATTGCAACCTTTTTCTCATTTAATTACTCTGAGATATTAAACGAAGAATTTTATATCGTAAATTTTGAAATAATCGATAACGTAGTTTTCTCTCTCTCTCTCTCTCTCTCTCTCTCTCTTTCTCTATCTCTATCTCTATTTCTCTTTTACTCTCTTTCTCTTTCTCTCGTAGTAGTAAATCGTAAAAGTTTTCTTTTTTAATCGTCCTGAAAAGAATGATTCGAAGATACGCTTTTAAAGGGGATACTTGAGATCAACTTGGAATGATTTTCGAACGTTGAACGACTACTTCACATAAGCGGGATCATCCGAGGAGAGATTTTCTTGAATGCTTGCCAAGTCTAAGATTAATGTACACAGAGGGTCACAGTTTTCTAACCTATCCATTGAAGCGTGCATCGTTTTATCATATCCTTCCTGTTGGATGAAGAAGCTCCAAGATACGAAGTGAATTTAATATGTACATACATACATACATATATATATATATATATATATATATATATATATATATATATATATGCAAGTATGGCTATGATAAAGAGAACGAGCATACAATACACACACACACACAAACATAGTTTCTTCTTCTATTTTTTTTCTGTTCCTTTCTTCATTTAAAATCGTTTAAAATCGTATAATCGTATGGCGTATAAACGAAAAAGAAAAAGAAAAAGAAAAAAAAAAAAAAAAGAAGTTTAATCATACTCGCAAACAAATTGATTGCATTTCTAACGAGAAAAAAATTATTTATTAAAATTGTCTCGACTGAAATAACTATTAAGAATATTTCACTCTAATTATTATTATTATTATTATTATTATTATTATTATTATTATTTTCGATCGAATTAATTT
>NC_060959.1:8634615-8647115 GCF_910589235.1 Vespa crabro
GAGAGAGATGATTTAGAAGAAAATCCTGGAACACATCGTCGAGCCAGCGATCTAAGCCACTTAAACCGACTCGAGTAGAGTTGCGTTGCTCTTGAGCTTTAATTGGTTACCTCCGCTTTTGTAGGGTCAACAACGTTTTTGAACATGCGCGCTTACATCTGCTTATCAATGACATCGTTGTCCCTGTTTTCCTTTATCATGTATATATATATATATATATATATATATATATATATATGTGGGGTACGTATATATATGTATATATAGTCTCACGCGCGCGTACAATATGCGTATTATCTCGAACATATTCCATAATCGAACAATTATTCTGAAACAATGTGATCACGGTACGTTGATGTAATTAATTATGTGGATCGACAAAGGGGTAAAAGATAACAAAGGCATAAAGCCTTTTTTTCTTTCCTTTTTTTTTTGTTTTCTTTTTTTTTTTTTTTTTTTTCTTTTTTTTTTGATTAAAAGAATGAGCAAAACAGAATTTAATATTTTACGTACAAAATCGTTTATTCGAAAGTTTTATTCGGTTCAATTATTTCGTGGAATTTTTTCATATTCCACAAAGAAGAAAATAGATTTCCTCGTGATGATAGAAGTTTACGGAGAGTGAGAGGGGGGTGGGTGGGGGGGGCGGGGGCGGGGGCGGGGGGCCAGGGTGATTCAAAAATGTATATGAAAAAAAGGATAAAGCAAAGAAACATTGAACGAGATATTATAGTTGTGAAAATAATATCGAAGATAATATATCCATGATAATATCGAGAATAAAAATATAAATAATTAATGAGAAATTGAAAAGAATCGTCGATATTTTTTTATTCTTTTTATTATCATTTTTTGTTTTGTTTTGTTCTGTTAAACTCAATAACACGTCGTTTAGTCAAAATTGTTACGTTGCGATCATTCAATTCTTGTTGTATGTTGTACGAGACAATTTTTTTCTTTTCTTTTCTTTTTTTTTTTTTTTGTGGAAAATATAATACCACCCACCACCCTGTATATGTCATGGAGAAAAATCTACTCGAGCTTATTTAAAAACATTTTTTCTTTCTTTCCGTATACTTATCTTTATTGTTGCAAAATAATAAAAAAAGAAAAAAGAAAATCTTTACATTTGAGCTTCATAGCAAGAAAAAAAAAGGGGTAGAAAAACGAAGTCAGCAAATTTTTTGAATCGTTGAAATTAAAATTAAATGATATTTTAGAGCTTGTCAAAAGAAAAGAAAAGAAAAGAAAAATAAAAAATTAAAAAAAAATAAAAAAAGAGAAAAAGAAAAAAGAAAAAATTAATTATTCATATGTTCGTTTAAAATTAATATTATTATTAAACTTTACGAAATTATATATATATATATATATATATATATATATGTATTTATTTATTTATTTATTTATTTATTGAAAAAGTATAGTCAAAAATAACCAATATTATGTTTCGAAAAGTCGATTTCACTGATAAACGAAAAGATTAGAATATCTGTTTTGTTTTCGTCGGCGAATTATTCATAAAAAAAAAAATATCACATATAAAATCCTTTTTTCGAAGTAACATTGTAGAATGTAGATACTCAAGATATAAAGAGAAAAGGAACAAAAGTAAACGGTGATACATTCGACGATGTTCCTCTACGTATTTCCATTGGTTACTGTATTTCTCTCAACGAGGCAGCCATTATGGATGCATGTGGTAGTAGTTTACGAAAGGAAATAAAAAGACAGAAAAAAGAAAAGAGAGAAGGAGATAGATAGATAGAGAGAGAAAGAGTGAGTAAGAGAGAGAGAGAGAGAGAGATAAGATTGGATGCACATGCGAATTTTTACTCGTTCGATAAGCTTTTTCACATGGACGATATGTGATCGATAAACTCGAATGTGTTCTTGTCGAACAACATTTCACTTTTCTAGTTTCTTTTTCTCGTTGTTGTTGGTTGTCGTCATCGATGCTATCGCCTATATTTCTTTCCTCTTCTTTTTTTTTCTTTCCCCACTCACTCACTCACTCACTCACTCACTCACTCACTCTCTCACTCAGTCACTCTCTTTACTTTTTTCTTTTTTTTTTCTTTTTTTTTTTTTCTTTTTTTGCTCCATAGACAGCAAACGTGAATGGAATAAGAAATCGTTCGGAGAATGAAACCTGACCTTTTTCCTTTCTCATAAAATGTCTCCTCGAAATCTCGCTCTACGATTATTAACAATTTATTATTACTGATATTTATGATAGAGAAAAATATTAGAGTGAGATCGAGATCATTGGGAATTAATATGAATTATATGGACGTTAAAATGAGAAATTATCGATCTTATAATGAAAACGATTTTTCGTCAAAGAAACGAAATTAGAGAGACGGAAATAGAGAGAGAGAGAGAGAGAGAGAGAGAGAGAGAGAGAGAGAAAGAGAGAGAGGAAATAATAATAAATAAAATTGCATGCTAAAGTTTATAGCAATTTTCGGCTTACGTGAAAGCCGAACAACACGCGTTGGCCCGTAATAAAGCGACTCATATGTTACGTCTCGCATGAGCCAAAGTTCATGAGCTTTAATTACGTATAATCTCTGTTATCCAAGATTTATACGGCTTTAGCCGAGGTGCAAATTGCTTTTTTCTCGACGAGCTTAGCGTTTCTCGCGAGGATTGAAAAACGTGCGCACGAATTTGTGCCAGAGATGACGGATAAAGTGGCCTGATATTATGCGTGGAATGTGGAACAAGAAGTGACAAAGGGTTGGGGAAGAGGGGAAAAAAAAAAAAAGAAAAGAAAAGAAAAAGAAACAAAAGAAAAAACAAACGGAGGAATAAGCATCGTGGGATTTGATTTTCTTCTTCCTTTTTTCTCTTTTTTTTTTTCTTTTCCTTTTCTTTCTTTTTCCCCCTCTTTTTTTTTTTCAAACGATATATACACAAACAGAAAGGAAACATTTCTAGTGATGCTTGTTATTTCACTTTCAAACGAACGACACGAACGAACGTACATACGAATACGAACGAAAATAGCAATTAATAAAAGTAACGAAAGAGATTAGAAAGATTTTTTTCTTTTACCTTTTATTTTTCTTTTTTTTTATTTTTTTTTTTTTTTTTTATTTTTTCTTTATCCTTCCCTTTTCTCTTTTTTCCTTTTTCTTTCGATTCTTTCTTTCATTCTTTTTCTCTTTTTCTCTCTTTTGCCTCGTCCCTTTTTTTTTCTCCCCCTTCCCCTTTTGCTTTTCTTTTTCGTCCTATCTCTTTTAATCTCTTTTAAAAAAGCAAGAGAGAAAAAGTCTATTTACCATCGCGAAACGATCTACTTTCGAGCTACTCTTCTTTATAAGCGTAACAAACAAAAGGAAAGAAAAATAATCGCTTTAAAACACGTATCGAACGGGTTAGGTATTACATTTGCACCGAGTGCATCAAGCGCATAAATTTTTTTTTATATTATCCATGGGTATATACGGGAACTATTGTAATTAGCTATCGGCTAATATTAACGTAATTATCAATATTCATTTTCTTCTTTTCTTTTTTTTTTTTTTTCCCCCGTAATGAATAATCAAGATAAAATAATTTATATTAAAAATTTTCATGATTCATGAAGAGATGATACGAGAAAATAACGTAAAAATAACAAAATTAATGTTTAACATTTTCGTACGAAACGAATTGAAAATAATGCAGAATAATTATTTTCAGGGTGAGAAAAAAAAATTTATTTATTTATTTATTTATTAAATATTGTTTTTCTTTTTTTTCTTTTTTTTTTTTTTTTTTCCTTAAATAAAATTCAAACGACAATGTAATAAATTGTTGTCGTCGTGCTGCATGTTAAATAATGATTCTTTTCTTCTTCTTCTTCTTCTTACTTATTACGATTTATTCTTTTTTTCTTTTCTTGTCTTTACCGAGCCCTTTAACAATCATGCAACCCTTTTGGTCGTACCCTCTTAAAGCTCCCTTACCCCTTCTCAGAAATAACTGGGACGTGAAATGCGCATAAGCGAAATGCAGCGGTACGTAGAAACTCGAGTAATTAGCGGAGAAGGTGATTTATCAGAAAACGGAGAAGGAGTGAACTGGAGGAAGTAAAGAGGATGTCGTTATTCATGCGCGCAAACCGTAATCTTAATAACGCTTTCGCATTTCGCGTCTAACGCGAATGGAAATCGAGCTTTTTACGTGCGCGTGCGTACTCGCTGTTAGGTTCGTCCCCTTTTTTTCTCCCATCCCATTTCTACCCCTTTCTATCCCATCCCACTTTACCCCCTATCACATCTAAACGTGAATTATTTATCGGTACTCTGAACGTTACCGACCATAAAATCGACATTTTCAAGCACAATGATAACTTTCTGACTGAATAAAAATTTTTTTTAATGATACACACTTATAAAATATATATATATATATATATATATATATATATATATATATATTATATTATATTTGAAGACATGTTCAAGATTTATAGCTCTTATTATTAATCATTCGATATTAATATAATTTAATAATAATAATGGCATTGTTTTCTTAAACAATTTTTATTTTATTTCACTTTATTTTTTTTCTTTTTTTTTTTTTTTTTTTTTTTTTTTCTTTTGAGTCAATAAATCAAGCACGATATTCTGTTTTCTCGTTTCAAAGAAATTCATCAGATAAACAGGCTAAACAATAATTACATTATCCTTATCTTTGGATGTACAAATTGATCCATGACATTTGAAATGTTCAATTATAAATAAATTCCTAAATGTAAGGAAGTAACAAATAAAATGAATAGCAAATAGCAAATAGAAATAGAAATAGAAAGAGAGAGAGAGAGAGAGAGAGAGAGAGAGAGAGAGAATAATGGAAACCTCAAATTAGAGGATTATTTCACGAAATGGTGAAATTAGAGAATTAGCGAGAATTCGCCATTGGATTTTCAAAATTGACGACGTTCAATGTTATTCCGTTGAAAATAATATCGTCTTATCGTGAGGAAATAAAAGGAGCAAAAATAGATTGAAAAGAAAAACAAAAAAAATTAAAAAATAAAAAAAAAAGAATGGGTAAGAGTGCGTGAGAATATGTGAGATAGAAAGAGAGAGAGAGAGAAGAGAGAGAGAGAGAAGAGAGAGAGAGGGAAAGAGAAAGAGAGAGAAAACAAGAAAAGGTTTGCAAGTTTTAGCAACATAAAGATCGAGCAAAGTATTCTCGTGAATTTGAAGTACCGACATTACAAAAACGACACTGGGGAAACTGTTAATTAAGCACCGCCGACTGTTTATTTTTCCCGTGGGATATTTTTCCTCTGAACGTACGCTACGCTTTAGATTTTACGATACTACATCCTATATTTATTATTACTTTTAATCAATCGAAATTCGAATCACATGGGACGTCACTCTCTCTCTCTCTCTCTCTCTCTCTCTCTCTCTCTCTGTTTTTGTCTTTCTCTCTTTTTTTCATTTGATCTGTTTAAACAGAGATTCGTTTGTTTTAACTCGCTTCTTTATCTCTCTCTCTCTCTCTCTCTCTCTCTCTCTCTCTCTCTCTCGTACTTGTATTTTTCTTTTTTTTCTTTTTTTATCCTACATTCGTAGTTACACGCATACATATACACGTATGTGAGTATACACGATATATCAAAATATATATACATATCTATCTAACTATAAAGAAACATATTGATATTGGATGGATTAATCGATTTCCAAATGATTTCGAATAACTCAATCGAGAAAATTTCACGACCACATATACATACACATATACATACATACACACACACACACACATGATATAACCAAGCTACGTTATCGTTAACCAATGTAAATCGTATTGAAAATCTGAATCAATGATTTCAGTTAGTGATATACTCCATCGGTGATACGGATCGCGTGAAAACGATATAGCGTATGTATATATGTATATATGTATATATATATATATATATGTATGTATGTATGTATATAAACAAGTGAGTATTTGTTAAAAAAACAATGATTGTGTCGCGAATCGAGTGAACACCATTTGAAGAAATAAAAAAGAAAAAGAAAATATATATATATATATGTATTACAAATAAAACGTTTCACTTGGAGACATATATATATACTTATAGATATACTTATATACGTGTTATCATATATACGTGTTTATGTAATTTTTTTATGTGCGGAGGAACGACGTTAACAAATAAATTTTCTTCATTCGACGATTATCGACAAAAAGAATTTCCAATTATGACGATTATTCAAAATCTTATGTTTTTTTTTTTTTTTTTTTTTTTTTTGGTTCGTCATAATTGTAATGATTCATTAAGAAATCTCCATAGGTGGATAATTCGGTACGATCGAAATTTGATGAATTATGGAAGACAATGCTAATTTCAGTTTGCCAGGCGATGTTATACAAAGCTAATTCTGTTTCTCAGGTTAGTCGATCGATTCTGGGATATCCTGGTTTACTGCTAACGTTAGGGAATACCTTTATTCGTTTACACACAGTCCATCCTCTTCAATGTATCACCTTTCTCTTATAGAATACGATTCTAACTCGAATCCTTTCGGATTTTTCTTTTTATATTCCCTTACTTGTTATACCTTTTATTCTATCTATATTTACTAAAAACACCTTTCACGAATCAAATATAACATTCTTCCAACTTCATCGCTTTTAAATTCATTCGAAATCAAATCGTATTTTCGATTGACCGAACAAATTCCTTCCTGAGAAAGAAAGAAGAATAACAAAGAAAAGAAGGAAAAGAAAAAGAAAAGGAAAAAAAAAAAAAAAACCCCACAAGAAATACTCGTGAAAACTGTTTTCTTTTTTTCCCCTTTTTTCTCTCTCTCTTTTTGTTTTTTTTTTTCTTTTTTTTTTTTATCGTGGCATACATAATACGTGATCTATAAAAAAAATCGAATTATATTGCATATCCCGATTGATAATTGTTTTTTTCTTCTGTTTTCTCTCTTTTTTTTTTTTTTTTTTTTTTTTTTTTTTTTTGCAACGAGTATATTACACGCTTATAAAATTCGATTCAAACCAATGATATTTTTTTATAGTTTATATCAACGTGACACGTTAAATGCATATATATATATATATATAAAATGAAAAATGTTCGTGACAAGTCGAATCTCGTTAGTTCAAATAAATCGTTTCTAGTATCATCCCATTGACATTCTCTCGAGAGTTAGAGAATAACTAGGTGACTTGCACCTGCTCTAACATGGACAACAGCTGTTTCCAGAAGTGCACTCTTAATTAAAAAGAATGAGCCTTGCTATGCCGCCACACTAAAACTGCCATTACGTTCTACTATCATATATTTTGATGAATATATATATATATATATATATATATATATATATATATACATATAAAGTTATATATATATATATATAACTTTCATCATTTAGTATCACTTTGATGTCTCCTTGATCTTGTTTCTCTCCTTGACCAATTTCCCATGTATAGGTACCAACGAATTTATTTTACATAAGACGAAAACTTTGAATATCTCTGTCGACTCGGTCAAAAGCTACGACCAAACAACGACTATCGCGATATATACGAATATATTCTATCTATATAATAATAATATAATAGATGGACGAGAAAGAAGATAAATTTTATTATCAAATAAATCATTCCACATAAATCCCATTTAAATGTTACGAATATAATATTATTGAAATTTTCAAGGAAAAGAGAGAAAAAAAAAGAAAAAGAGAGAAAAAAAAGAGGATGAAAAATATCCGCAAGATTTTATTACATATATCAAAAAAAAAAAGGAAAAAAAAAAAAAAAAGAAAAAAAAAGCAAAGAGTGTATTAGTTTAAAAAAAAAAAAAAAAAAAAAAACGTTTTGACATACATCCCTCATATCTCGTATTTAATTCTAATAATAATTATAACTTCAACGTTCTAACGTTAATAATTTTCTTTCTACGTGTTATCTTTCTTTTTCTACTTTTTCCCTATTTTCTTTTTTTTTTCTTTTTTTTCCTTCTGTTCACTTTATCCCCATTATCAAATTATCTCAGGCTGCTCGCTTATTATTTTATTTATTTATTTATTTATTATTATTATTATTATTGTTATTATTATTATTATTATTATTATTATTATTATTATTATTATTATTATCTTTATTGACAATATATTTTCGTTGAATATTTGTGAAATATTTCATATATATGCGTATGGGCAAGGTTTAAAATTGTGCTCGAGTATTTCGTGCTCGTAAATGTAAGTTTTCAGCTTGAAAAGTAATTCAAAGGAACGAGATAATAATGACGTCGACGTACGAGTGCACGTCTCTGGCGCATGGCTGTTAGATAATTATTAGAAACGACGAGGAGACAAAAGCGGTTCTTCGTAAATGCGAGGTACGGGCTCGGCCATATTAACGAGTCGCGAATTAGCATCGAAATCACCGCTCGCTTTAGACTATTTCGTAAGCGACTAACTAGAGGAAATGCTTTTACAACGGGGGAACCCGTGATAAACTGGTTACATATACCTTTATTAACAGTACTTCTACGCATATAATTGATTATCAAACTAACGTTACGAACATAAAATCACGACGGACGAACTTTACAATTTAATTATATATTATTATGAAAGACAAATTTTACTCTTGTTTTTCTTTTTTCTTTTTTTTCTCTCTTTCTTTCTTTTTTTTTTATTTTCTTCTCTCTCTCTTTTTTTTTCTCTCTTTTATTCCCGTAGAAATCCGTAGACAGAGCGATCGTTTAAAAATGTAAATTATCAAATGCTCAAATGCATCATTCATTTTCGACGAGTATCATTTAAATCGTTCGAGACGAACAAGCAAAAAATAAAAAATATAAAAAGAAGATATGTATATCCATATATACAAATGTGTATATATATATATATATATATATATATATATATATATATATATACACACACACACACTACCATCGTTCTCGGATCGGATTGAATTTTGACTTTTTGCTATTTCGAATTTTTTTCTCAATAATAGTAAATAAAAAGTTTCTCTCGTTCAAGAAACATTCATTCGATTAATTTTTTCACAGATATTCATGTTTTTTTTTTTTTTTTTGAACGAGTGAAAAAAGCAAAAGATAAGATTAAAATGTAAAATAAAAAAAAAAAAAAATAAACAAAGAGAAAAAAATATATATACATACATTAAGAGAGTGATTCTCGTAAGAATCGTTTGCCATCTATAAAAAAAAAAAAAGAAAAAAAAAATCATGAACAGAAATCTAATCTTTTAATCGGCAATAAATTATAATAATAATAATAATAATAATAATAATAATAATAATAATAATAATAATAATAATAATAATCGGCCGAACGTTTTTTGTTTCAATAAAAAGAAAAAGAAAAAAAAAAGAACAAGATCATCTTGACTATTTTAAATGACTTTTTTTTTTTTTATAACAATGCAAAGAACAAGAAAAGAAATCGTATAGATATAGGCAACGTTGTTTGCAAGTTTATCGTTTTCATTGCAATTGAAAATAAAAACGAATGATTCTTTTTCGAAAGTTTAATTATTTTCTATCTAAAGGGAGTAGATATTTATTTATTATATTTAAAGGGAATACATATTTATTTGTTATATATAAAGGGAGTACGATTTATTTATTCCTTTCAATAAAATTTATAGGATTTATTATTCGTTGATGGAAGGACTAGGATCAAACTGATAACTAATCACGAACGGGACGTTTTATGTGAACGTTTGAACGATTCGAAAATTACGAAAGCTTCGCGAAAAGAGCCTTCACGGTTCTACTAACAAGAAAGTTGGAAAAGCAATCAGAATTCCTTTTGTAAGGATATTCAATTATGATCCTAAGCGCGAGATAGCTTCGAGGTAACCCGTTCGTCTTTCGTTCGGGCCCTAATAATAATTCGAGATAAATGGAGCCGCGATTATAAGGATGAGAATAATTAAAGAGAGCCGATTGATGAGCGTTGAGAGAGTTTCGCTATGAGAAAACCCTCGAACTTTCTCTTTTTCTCTCTTTCTCTTTCTCTCTTTCTCCCTCGTTTGAAAATCGAACTTAATTTAGCTTTCTAAGAAAAAAGGAGAAAAGAAAATCGAGAAACTAGACAAAAGTGTCTCATTTATACTATGAATGAAAATACGATTGAAGTTAGTTTCGAATTATCGATCGATATAGAAAATTTAAGTTTCGGTAAGTAAATACGCACATACACACACACACACACAAATACAGAGAGAGAGAGAGAGAAAGAGAGAGAGAGAGAGGGGGGAAATTATTTCAAAATAATCTTTCACTGTTTCATAAATTAAATAAGTAATAGACCGATTCGAAAACATCGATCGATATATATATATATATATATATATATATATATATATATATATATATATATATATATATATATATATCTATAAATATATACATGTATGAATAAGTTCTTGATATCATTTCTAAGTTACAAGGTTATCAAAGGAAACTATTGATCGATTACAAATTTATTATCAGCGAACTCTCCAATTCGATTTGTTTATAAAATGAACGACGCGGGAGTTAGATATTTTCATTGAAAGAAGTGCATATATATATATAAAAAAAAAAAAAAAAAAAAAAAAGAATAGAAAGAAAAAAAAAATAAAAGAAAAAAAATAGTAGTGTCTGAAAAATGAATGAAGACTGAATGTTGTACTGATTGAAATAATTCGATAAAATATTGCATTATAATATTTCATCTTTTATAACAAAACACCTCTCTCTCTCTCTCTCTCTTTCTTTTTCATAAATCATAAACTATAAGATACTCTATGTAGAATCTCATTTAAATTTATTAATAAAGAAATGAGATATTATCAAATAAATATTGATCTACGTATAAAATGTTGTCGATTAATTAACGTCATATTAACATATAATACGTAATTATAAAAATCTTGTTAAGTATGTAATATTTATCTACCTGCTATTGTTATTATAGTACCATTCAATGGATGAACGTTCGACGGGAGTTGATCGAATGAAATCCATTAGGCGAATGCCACGTGAACTCAATTTCCTGTCCTTTCGTTATTTGCATCGTTTATCTCGAGTACGTCTTTCTCTCTCTCTCTCTCTCCCTCTCTCTCTCTCTCTTTTTCTCTCTCTCTACTCGCGTCGGATAAGACACATTTACGACTTAGCCAAGTTGCTCCAAGGACGTTACCATTAAATTTTCTTAAGAGTAAACAAAAAATTATTCTACGAATAAAATCATTCCGATCGTACGATTATTCATTTTAAAAAACAATATTGTATGTAACATGTTATATATATATATATATAAAAAAAAAAAAAAAATAAAAACAAGAAAAAAAAACAATCTCAATTAAAACAAATATTATATATATATACATAAACATTCTTCTTTTTTTTCTTAGAGTTAAATATATATATATATATATATATATATATATATATATATATATATATATTATTCTTCTTTTTCTTTTTTCTATATTAAAAAATATCACTTACACTCTAGATTAATTTTTCTTTACTTCTTCTTTCTTCGATTAATACGAACGTCGTTGAATCGAAACCTTTCGTTATAACATTAATATATAAAACATTATAAAGATAATATGGATGGGTTAATGTTCGTTAAAATTGAACGTGATAACCACTACGGATCGGATGACCTACGTTCGAAGTAAAGTAGCACTTCGCAACGCGTTTAAATTTTATTAATGTAATCCATTGAGTAGCGGATTAATGTCTTTGGCAAGCCACAATCGTGTGCTAGCTGCCTCAGGGTATTTTGCATGCTCGATAACGGCATTCATCCCTCCCTCTCCTCTCTTTATCTCTCTTTCTCTTTCTCTCTCTTTCCACTATGTACCAGTCCCTCCTCCCTCCCCCACCCAACTCTCCTCGACCCCCGACCATCCCGACGTCCATAGCCTACGAGTTGCGGCTCGTGCAACAACGTGCAACCTTCAACGAAGAGACCCATTTAAATAATAAACTGCCTCGAGCAAATTTGGAAATCGTCAATCCACTTTCGACCGTATCCTCGATCTATGTATACGTGTATACGTATACATAGATATTTCCATAAAATGTAGACACGTATGATACCGGAGGGCTAATTTCGATGCAACAAAATAATAAAATAAAATACAAGAATTTAAAGAGAAAGAGAGAGAGAGAGAGAGAGAGAGAGAGAGAGAGAGAGAGAGAGAGAGAGAAAGAATAATAATAATAAAAAAGTAAACAATAAAATGAAAGAGAAGAGAAGAAGAAGAAAAGGACCAAACACGATTATTTCGTTTGATTTTCGAGACAACATTTTCGTCGGATCATTGATCGAATCGCGCGTTTATAATAAAAAGAAAAAAAAGAAAAAAAAAAAAAAAGAAAAAAAATGGGAAAACCAAGAGTATATCAACGTTTGAAAACGCAAGAATACTCTTTGAATTGATCGAAAATAAAATTTGAAAGAGAAAAATTAAATGAATAAAACGAC
>NC_060959.1:8649615-8662115 GCF_910589235.1 Vespa crabro
TTCTTTTTTTCTTTTTTTTTTTTTTTAATTTTTTTTTTCCATCTGTATCGTCCGTTCTTAACGCGAACAACGAGTCTACCTCGAATTTCGAATGGAATGTAAATTTATGAATTAAAAAAAAAAGAAAAAAAAAAAAAAAAGAAAAACAAAAAAAGAACAAAAGAAAAAAATAAAAGAAGAAGAAAAAAGAAAAGGAATATGGAAAATGTGCAACTTGCATATGAGAATATGCGCTAATGCTATATGAATTATTTAAAAAGAAAAATTACTTTTCGAGAACGTTCAACTTTCTTTTTTTTTTCTTTCTTTCTTTCTTTTCTTTTTTTTTTCTTTTTTTTTTTTTTTTTTAAACTGACTCTACCTAGCGAGTAAGAACTTCGAACGTACCAACCTCTCCGAAAAATATTTTCGTTCTTCAGAACAATTTACACGAGGGAATAACACATATCCATATACATGTATGTATGTGTATGTGTATGTGTATGTATGTGTGTGTGTGTATGTGTGCTTGTGTGTAAGCACATAAGAAAAGAAAAAGAGAAATAGAGATAGAAAAGTACTATCACGTATCGTTGCGAGTTCTCTCTCTCTCTCTTTTTCTCTCTCTCTCTCTCGACATAAACGATACTGCGGATATAATAAAGAAGCAAAAATGTTTTTCCAGCTATGAATATAGAATGGCAAGAACAACGACGACAATAACGACGAGTTGCCACGTCTAACTGGTATCTCTTACAAGCAAATAAATGTGCTTGATCTTTTATATGAAAAAGGATAAATGAAAGTGGACGTAGATCGATGAACGATGATCAAAACGATTAACCATCAACACGAATTTATCTCATTTATTCTAGAACAGGATGACAAATGTTTCACTTACTTTACAATTTACTATACTACGATTTCTCTCTCTCTCTCTCTCTCTCGCTCTCTCTCTCTCTCTCTCTCTCTCTCTGACTTTCCATTATTTCTTAATGATGCGAAATTAATTTATCGATTTATCGTACATATGTATAATTTTATAAAATATACATTGAAAAAAAAAACGCGATTCGTAATTGAATATAAAAAAAAAAAAAGATGACGTATGAGGGTATAATTATATCATGAACGATATATGAAAAAAAGATGATTAAAGAAGCGAGGAGATTAAATATTATATATATAATATATATAAAGGATGAGATTAAATATTGAGTTTAAAATATCGTCAAAAAAAAAAAAAAAAAAAAAAAAAAGAAAAAAAAATACACAAACACGTACGTACACAATACATAAGAACCATAAATACAAGATTAAAGAGAAATGAACGAAAGTAATGAGAAATAGAGTGCATGTGTACAAACGGATGTACATATATACATACATACATACATACATACGCTCACATGTAGTAAAAGAGTGACAAATAAAAGTGACTCGGAAGGAAGGACTTGTGTTCGTCTTACGAGAAACTCTTGAGAGTTTCTGAAATTAAATGTCAATCTACTGGGACATAAAGTGAGTTAGTAAAAGAGTGAGTAAAAGAGTAAGTGAGACGGAGATAGAGAAGAAGGAGAGAAGGAGAGAGAGAGAGAGAGAGAGAGAGAGAGAGAGAGAGAGAGAATGAAACAGAAGGGGTTGAAGGACGCTTTTTGTAACAACGAACTTTTCTTGAACAGAGCACTCCCCTCCCCGCCCTCTCTCTCTCTCTCTCTCTCTCTCTCTCTCTGTCGTTGATAGAGCCTCTTCGATGAAGAGCCAAGCATTTTACTTTTCACAGTTCGTCGAAAGCTTCGGCAAAGAGTTTACTCGTCTATCGTCTCGTTCGGCTTTGCAATCGCGTAACCGGAGATTGGAAATTACTTGCCGCGAGCTTCGCCATTGCTAAAGAGAGATAGATAGATAGATAGATAGATAGATAGATAGAAAGAGAGAAAGAGAGTAAGTGAGAGAGAGAGAGAGAGAGAGAGAGAGAGAGAGAGAGAGAGAGAGAGAGCTTGACTCCTCTCCACGTGGGATTTATGGAAGAAAGCTATTAAATTTATTACACGCGATTGGGCTCAACGAGAGATTATGATCGTGGAAGATCGAGGGTCGACCGATTGAATAATGAAATAACTCTCGATCGTCGTTGTCGTTATGATCGAGGGCGTAACGAGTTGCGATACATCGATGTAACTCAATGCTTCTATACATAATATATACATATGTATGTATATATATATATATATATAATCGCGGGAGCTTACCCACAACACTCCAATGGAACTTTCGTCTTATAATCAAACCGATTTAGGATTCAACATTAATTTTGACCTCTAGCAAAGGTCGATTTAGAATAAACAAAATTATAAATTGCTTGAAAATAGTATATGTTATCGTTTAAACGATTATACATTTCGTTTATAAATGATATTATTGATATTTATTGCTATATATTTATATATATATATATATATATATATATATATATATATCAATAGAAATATATATAGTCTAAGGTATTACTTGAATACTATATTAGATAATATATTATATTATCTATTGCGATGTCTACAGTTATATGTTCAAATGCAAATGATTCTCCATTTTTAAAATTATGAACGACATTGACGTCGAATAGGCCGGACTCTAGAAAAATGAAAAGAGAAGAAGAAAAAAAAGAAAAAAATAAAAAAGATAGAGGAAAAAAGAAAAAGAACAAGAAAAAGAAAAAACAGGAGAAAAGATTTGAAAGTCATTATAAAAATCATTTGTTTTTCAAGCCTTCCAATGGTATCGTAAAAATAAAATAATAAATGGATTCGTCCTCGCGGAGCGCGTTTACCAAAGGAAAACGTTTTACGGGGCAAAGATCTTAACGGTGAATTTACATATAGGAACAATAGCTTTCGGCAAAAATGGATTCGTTCGTTAAATTCTCTCGTAGCTTTGCATCGTAAAAGAGTTCGACGTTAGAATCGTTGGAATTTTAAATCCAAGGATTTTATTATTATTTTATCCATCCACGATTTTCCCTTGTACCGATATAAAATATACTACATCTTTTTCTTTCTTCTTTCTTCTCTTCCTTTTTTCTTTTTTTGCTTTTGCTTTCCTTTCTATTACTATGTCATCCTTTCCCATATGTGCACGAAATATATATGCATATGTTCTTAACATCGAACAAAGAAGAGGCACATGGCCCGTATACGAAGCATGTTCGGCCCTGTTAAATTGCTTCGCAATATATATATATATATATATATATATATATATATATATATATATATATATATATATATATATATAGGTTGAAGGTCGAATAATTCGTTGAAGAAAATAAGATTAGATGTAGATACATATATGTTCTTTGAGAAATTGGATTCTTGCATTTCATATAAATAAATTTATTGTTTGGAAATAAACATATTACTTTCTCTCTCTCTCTCTCTCTCTCTCTCTCTCTCTCTCTCTCTCTTTCTCTCTCTCTCTTTTTTCTCTTTTTTCATATTTTAAAAGCATTATGTTCGAAGCGACGGTATTTCGTCGTGTTAAAAAACAAAAAAGGAAGAAAAAAAAGAAAAAAGAAGGAAAGGAAGAAAGATTATGCTAAAAGAATTCTTGACACATAGTAAACGCAACAGAAGCATTAGAATGCTCGATCAAACACTAAGTATGCATCATCGGCACTCGGCTGATTTTCTAAATGCCGTCGAAGAGGTACCGCGAAATTCCAGGATTATTGGAATAATCAAAATTCAAATAGTTTCGATTGTGCATAACTAACTATGACGTTATCTGAGAGAAAATAAATGTTATCCTACAATGTATAAACCTTAAGTAAAATACGCGCTTGTTATTTCCTTTTGTTAAAAAAATTAACTAGAGAAAAAGAGACAGAGACAGAGAGAGAGAGAGAGAGAGAGAGAGAGAGAGAGAGAGAGAGAGAGAGAGAAAGAATAGCCATATAATTTTTATTTAAAATATTTCTAATGTATCATAAGCAAAAGGAAAAAGAGAGAAAAGAAAAGGAGAAAGAAAGGGAGAAAAAGAAAAAAGAATTTTTTGTTTGTTTTTTTAAACAACATTATTTACAAAAAAAAAAAAAAGAAAAAGCAAAACGTTCTCCTGTATCGAATCGAAGAAATGAATTATCCCCTTTTTAAAAAAAAAAAAAAAAAAAAAAAAAAAAAACATAAAAATATAATTCTCTTTCTCCTTTATATCTTATTCTTATCTTTTTTTTTTTTTACCTTAATAAAGTAGGACTCTTGTAGACGGGGTGAATGAAAAAAAAAAAAAAAAAGAAAAAAAAAAGGGAAAAAACGAAAAGAGAAAAAAAAAATTTTGTTCTTCTTTCATTACAGAGAACCAGTACCAATCTCTGGGGCGAATGGATGGGCGTAATGCACGGTGACGAGATCGAATACGTATTTGGAAATCCTCTGAATATGTCCTTGAATTATAGCGATAAGGAGAGGGATCTTTCCATACGAATGATCAAGATTTTCTCTCAATTCTCTTACGACGGGTAAGTCGAAGTTTTCAAATTTTATCCAATCTATAGAATCGGGATTCGCCTTTCACGTTTATCTCTCCCTCCATAGAAAATATATATGTATATATATATATATATATATATATATATATATATATATATATATATGTATATATATATAGAAAGAGAATAAGGAGGGAGTGCGCAGGGGGAGGGAGGAAAGGTGTGGTTAGGGATGGTAGAGGAACATAGTACGAAAAAGTTTCATTGCAAATTCACGTATCTCCAACGTATTCAAAATTGATCCTTTTTCTAAAGTTAACGAGATTAACAAAAAACTTTTCGTTCGCGAAAAAATATCTACGGGGAAAAAAAGAAAAATGGAAAAAAAGTGAAGAAGAAAAGAAAAAAGAAAAAAGAAAAAAAAAAAAGCCAGAAAATGTGTTCGTTTATCCATTCGTAGTGAATTACGTGAGTTTTCGAAGGAAAGAAAAAAGTAAATAAATCAAAATAAAAGAAATATAACAGGGATGACCATCGTCTGACAATACAGACTCAAATTTCCCAGACCCGTATTTAATTTTCCAACAAACAACATGACCCAAGTATACCGGCAATTTGCACGATCGAGAACTACCCTCTCTCTCTCTCTCTCTCTCTCTCTCTCTCTCTCTCTCTCTCTCTCTCCCTCTCCCGCTTTCTATACCAGTGAAATTAATCGAAACTTTGGGTTTAATTCGAAATTCAATTGTTCGTATATTTGTTGAATGGTAGTCAATTGTTAGAAATATAAACCGAGAATAAAATTCATTCGACGAGAATTTCCTCTCGATTCAAATAATGAAAAAGAAAAAAAAAAAAAATAAAAAAAAAAATAAAGAAAAAAAAAAGAAGCATAAGGAAAAAGACGAAAAGAAAAGAGTAGAGAGAAAAAGAAAAAAAAAAGAAAAGAAAAATAGAAAAGAAAAAAAGAATTGGAAGGAAAAGTTAAAGGGACGGGTAAGTGTATACATAAATCTTTTACGAGTTAGCGTCAGTCAAAAATAGAAATCGCATGAAACATTACGACAGCACGAAGAGAAAAGAGGCGGGGGTTGGGGGTTGGTGTTGATGTTGGTATTGAAGACGGCACCAAGAAAGAATGACACAAATTTATCGAGATTTAAGTTTATTATGACGTATCGCTCTTGTATCCTCACAAAGTGAGAGAAAAAGAAAGGTTTGAAGCTAGGTGGTGAAAGGGGAAGGAAGGGACGGAGGAGAGAGAGAGAGAGAGAGAGACGAACATTTCGAAATATATTATTTTATCTTCTTTTCTCACAAAATCACGATTCTCAATATTTAATTTATTGTAAGAGAAATACGATTATCTTTTTCGTGTTTTAGACAGAAGGAAACATCCTTAAATCTTTACGTACTAACTAATTGACAATATAAGTTTGTTCCTTGCTTTTAAACTCAAAAAGTAACCGGTAAACGTAAAACGTGAGTGGATATCTATTGAAATATTTAATTACTTCGTGGCTTCTCTGGTAGTTTCTCTAATTTGAACTTTGTGAAAGATACGGCTTCAAATATATCTTAGCTCGTGTAGGTTCATATGTGTGTATTAAACGTACTTACGTTGGTATATATATATATATATATATATATATATATATATATATATAATTGTATTCGTGTGTGTGTATAGATATAAATAGATATGTTTCGTATCTGTACGAATCGCAACTTCGAATGGTTTACTTCGTCGAGAGCTTATCCACGATACTGTTCCAAAATGGAAGCTTTAAGGGATTACTATCCTAGCGATGTCCTGTTACTCTGCATCAGAATTAACTGTGTCTGGTCACTAACGTAGTGATACTACGTGTTACTAACGGAGCAACCGACCAACTATAAGTTCTCGTTGAGAGATTTCGTGAAAATGAATCGTCGAAAGCTTCTATTTGCCAATGGTAATTTCCCCTTCTTCAGACTCCGATCTCTCTCCCCCCCCTTCCCGCGATCCCCCGGCCCCTCCCCACCACTATCTTTTGTTTGTACCTCTATCTGTGTTTATGTAATACAGTATTATTTACTTGATCCACGAATCTCACTCGTCCTTACGTCCTTCGATCTGTTATGATAATGTCACTCCTGAGTACGTTTATAAAGTAAGGAATAAAAGATTATTAGATACAATAATAATAAAGGACGACTATTAGATTTACGTACGTTCGTATTTACTTACTTTCGACGTTAAACTTTATAACAACGTATTAATATTGGGATTGCGCACGCAAAGATATTATTGTACGTATTTGTGATTTGTTTGTTTCGATTGAATAGGACTTTATCGTTTTTCTGATTTTTGCTTTCTTTCTTTTTTTTTTTTTTTGTTTTTTTGTTTTTTTTTTTTCTTGAAGAGAGAAAAGAAGAAGAATAAAAAAAAAACGGAGTATATTTTCACAAGGATATCGATTAATCTAATATGAAAAAAAATCATCGAACGACGAATCATGTATGTAAGCAAAAAAAAAAAAAAAAAAAACAAAAAAAAAGAGAGAAAAAAGAAAAAGAAGAAATAAAAAAATTTTAAATAAAAGAAAGAAAAAAAAATTAATCATGAGACGTAAATTTTTAATGGATTAATTATAGATTTAATTTATAGATTTTAATTTTATATTAGATCGTAGAGCACACGTGCGTTCTTGACTTTTTAATCAAAGCTATAATTTGCATTGATTTCGCAACGATAAATGACGCGTTCCGATGAAAATATACATAGGTTCATTTCTTCTTCTTCTTCTTCTTCTTCTTCTTCTTCCTCTTCTTTTTCATACTTCCTTGTTTTTTTTATCGATCGACGGCATTTTATCATACAAAGTGGCATGATTAATGAATAGAGAAACGGTGAATACGAATGAAAGGAAAAATTGAAATGAAATTATTTAAGGAGAGTGGCGTCATTCAAATGAGAGAGAAACTCGATGATGATTGAAAAAGGAAAAAATAAAACAGTTTATATGCTCGCGATAAGAATGTGTACGTAACGGGGAAAACGAAAGAAAAAAGAAAAGAAAAGAAAAGAAAAGAAAAGAAAAGAAAAAAGAAAAGGAAGAAAGAAATGAAGAAAGTATTATCGAAGAATCGAAAGGTACTTGACTTGGCAAAAACGAGAGATAAATGAGATGATCGATCAAACGAATACACGATCTTTACGATTGATCAAATAGAATATCGTTCAATTATTTCGCTCGTAACAAATGAATTCGTTTAATCCAATTTAATTTCTCTTGTTCCTTTCTTTTTTTGTTCTCCTTTTTTTCTTCCTTTTCTCACTCTCTCTCTCTCTCTCTTTCTCTCTCTCTCTCTCTCTCTCTCTCTTACTTTTTTTTTTCCTGCGAAGAAAACCGATTTAAAACTTATCTCGTAAGTTTAAAAGCGAACGAATTGTTAGTTTCGTTCGTAGCAATCTTCTATTAGCAAAAGAAACGAAACTATCTCTCGTAGTAATCGAACGTACAAATGCTTTCTTCTTTCTCTCTTACATACACATACACACATGCATATATATACATACATACGGAGAAAGAAAGAGAGAGAGAGAGAGAGAGAGAGAGAGAGAGAGAGAGACATAGTTCACAGTCGAGATAATCGATACACCAAGAGCGAGTAGAGTTGGAATTTCGTGGCATTCCTCACTCCTGTTTCCCCAGTTGCAAGTGTTTACTCTTGAAATTAACCAAAGCTGTCTAAATCGAAGCAAAGCCACGAGGTTCTGATTGCTCTACTGATGAAACCCCACGTTCTCCGTGTTCCACGAACTGAATACACTACCACAAACATACGACATGTGACATCTACTAAATGTACATACACAATATATATATATATATATATATGGACATACGTTCGCATACAAAGAAAAAGAGAGAGAGAGAAAGAGAGAGAGACCCGTATATAGTCATTTGATTCTTCCAATGAAAAGCAGCTCATCGTATCCAAAAGAAAAGCAATTTTCCAACGAACGTTCTTCTCATCCATCGTATCTACCAACCTAAAAACCTTATCATTTCGAAGGTCGATCCAAGCCGTCCCGATATAACTGAGATCAACGAAGATGATTCCGAATCTTCGGGTCAATGTAGTCCTTTTCCTATTCGAATCCTTTATCGATCCCATATGCCATGGCACGCACGCATGTGAACATATCCTCTCTTCCCCAGCCCCCACCCCACCTCGCCCCGCTCCGCGTCCCACCCTCTCTCCCTCATTCCTATTTCCTAATTCCCGTTTTTCCCATTTCAACGATCCTTCAAGATTTCTCCATCCAAAAAGATCAAACGTACGTCTTTAAATGCTTTCGATTTATTTATCGGCATCTCCTCGCTAATTTCTTCTACCATTTACAAAGTATCAAGTTTATTTACAAAGATCCTATTTATTTAATTAACTGATTATAACTTCAACATTTTGATAATCAATCGTTCGATTTGTATTATTAGAAAAATTCGTAATGTTCAATTCGATATCATTCATTTCCTGTCGTCGTGGAAATAATATCTTTTGAATAATTAAATTCCAAAATCTAAATCAATTGTCGCAATAGATGTCCCGAGTTGATCCCAAAGGTGAAATAACGAAATAAGTCCTAAGTTGAAAAGATGGAACAGGGGAGTGGGGGGGGGGGGATTTAATTTTATTTCTCTCCCCTCCACCACCACCGCCATCACCACCCATCCCCCTCTTTTTTTTTTTCTTCTTCTTTCCTTTCGAACGATAATAAAATATTCACGCGCGACAAAGAGAAGAAACAATAATGGATAAGAAAGGAAAAGAAAAAGAATGATCTCAGTCACTAGTTCGCCGATTCGAAATGATGGAAATTGCGATAGAAGTAAAAGAGATAAAATGAGAGAAAAAGAAAAAGAAAAAGGAACAGGAAGAAGGAAAGAAGGAAGAAGAAAAAATGAAAGATAAAAAAAGGAAGGAAAAAGGAAAAAAGAAAAAGGAGAGAATAGAAACGAAATAAAAAGATAAAATGAACGATGACGTCCAAGTTATGCATAGCTTTTCATCATAGATATTCTCCCTTGCTTTAATACTTTTCATTAGGATTCTCTTTGGCGGCTTTCACATTTTTATCATTATTTCTTATTTCAAAATGAGAACGGATCTGTGTATCGTTTGGTTTATTCAGTAAGAGAGATCGTTCTAACGTTACATTGAATTATTTCCAACAGGAAACCAACGAACGAGGAGTCAGAATGGCCGCCATATTCGAGGGATCGACCAGAATATTTCATTTTTAACGCTGAGAAAAATGGCCTAGGGAAGGGATTGCGCACTACGTCCTGCGCCTTTTGGAACGAGTTTCTACCGCGGCTCAAAGGAGTACCCGGTATGTATGAAACACACACACACACACACACACACACATAGAGAGAGAGTGAGCACACAAGAGTTTACGTGCCGTAGTCAACACGATTCCCTCCCCCCCCTCCTCCTTCTTCTATTCAATTTTCTACCGTAGGAAAACTCGTCGAAACCTTTCGTTTCGTAAGGACGTTTATTTTACGCTCAAATTGTCACGTCTTTCGTCCCCTTTGTCCTTTTGCATGCCATTCAGGATAAAGGATTAAACGATCCCCACTAAATTACCTTAACAATTACCTTAAACCTTGAAAGACCTCTGTAACGTTGCTGCTTTTGCTACCTTTGCTGACACACTTCCTTCTATTTCTCTCTCTCTCTCTCTCTCTCTCTCTCTCTCTCTCTCTTGTACATTTGTTCTCCCTTGTAAAAACATCGTCAAACTGGCGGACCAAATTAATTCATTACGAATTCAAAGCTTCCAGAGATTCATCAAAATCCGGTCTCACATATTTTTTCTTTCTCTTTTTTCTTCTTTTTGTTTTTTCTTTTTTTTTTTTTGGTTTTTTGTTTTTTGTTTTTTTTGTTTTGTTTTATTCATTCCGTAATCGATTGCCAAATCGATCATTTTCCCAATTCCTTTAACGAACCTTAACGAACATTAATGAATTTCGATCTATCGATCTTTTGTCGACGACCGAGATTATCTTTTTATTTTCTTTCTCTTTCTCTCTCTCTCTTTTATCAACGAACTACCTGTTTTCTCGATTAAATCTCCATTTCGTTTCCATCGAATGGTCAACGCTAGTAACTTCGATAACGATAAATAGAGAGAGAATGTATGTATGTGTGTGTGTGTGTGAGAGAGAGAGAGAGAGAGAGAGAGAGAGAGAGAGAAAGAGATAGATAGATAGATAGATAGATAGATAGATATAGCCTCATTTCGTTCGACCAAACCCGTAGATGCAATTCCATATTTTTGTTTATTCGGTAAATTTCGAATTAAATGGTAGTCAATTGTTTACTCAACGAGATGAACATTCACGACGAGCTTTCCTCCATGGAAACATTCCAAAGTAGTAAGTGACTATATAAATATAGATATACGTTCGAAAATTCATGTGTCCCAATTTCAATAATAATCATTTTGTCATATCGAATGCCGTATAATCGATAATCGATCTTCTTTTAATCGATTTTCTTTTATTAGTCTTTCTTCTTCTTCTTCTTCTTCTTCTTCTTTTTTTCTATTTCTTTTTTTCTTTTTTTGAAGATAAGAAAACGCACAACGAACATGAAGAATATTAAATGTGCTTGTTAATTTAAGTCATTCAATATTATATTGAATGAAATAAAATAATAAAATAAATTGTGAACAATCAGGCTATCGGATATTCCAATTAAAAACGTTAATTATTATACCGTTTCTTTTACGCTCCTTTGATCAAAGAAAAAGAAAAAGAAAGAGTAATAAAAGAAAAGAGAGAGAGATAAAAAAGACTGAATATTTCATTTTATTTTCTCTCTCTCTCTCTCTCTCTCTCTCTCTCTCTCTCTCTCTCTCTCTCTCTCTCGAAAAGAGACAGTAAAGAAAGTGGATAGAAATCCGCTCTGTTTTATCTTCGAGATGAACGAGACAGGATCTTCGCATTAGCATATTAAAACTTACTTTACCATCATCTCCCTGAAAATCAACCCTCTTTCTTTCTCTCTCTCTCTCTCAGCGTCTTTTCCTTTTTCTTTAATCTATTTAACGGGCGACAATGGTTAATATCCTACGTCGAAAATTGAACCTTTTTTGTTTTTCTAGATCCAGCACCGGAAGCTTGCAAGAGCGTGATAGCTTCAAGCGTATCAGCGAGCGGGGCCAATCGACATGTTTATCGAATGCGGAATGCCGAAGATATTATTATATTATTGGCGGCTATCGTTACGTCTATTTGGATGATGTCCCTACGTCTCGTAAACGGCTAACCGACTTCAAGTTTTCTGATCAAACTCGAAATTGGCAACGAGTTCTACGTCAATATCGCAGTTTAATTCGCTATTATCTACGAGGAGACGTAGATCCGAGATTTTATTCGCTAGGGAGAACCCAAAAGGAAGTTATTCGTCAAACGAAAAATCATCATTGATAAAGTGTGTTGTCAAACGTTCTAATGTAGAGAAAGAAAATACAAGAGAGAAAGAGAGAGAGAAAGAAAGAAAGAAAGAAAGAAAGAACGAAGGAAAGAAAAAAAGGAAGAAAAAAAGAGATAGATAGATAGGTAGATAGATAGATAGATAGATAGATAGGTAGGTAGATAAATAGATATTATAGATAGATAGATACAGCGAGAGAGAGAGAGAGAGAGAGAGAGAGAGAAAAGAGCGAAAGAAGAAGAAAAAGAAGGAGAAGAAAAAAGAAAGAATTTCTTTTTCGGCGTAGATCTTTCCTTCTACCTCGATATATAATTGAAGGAAGAAGAAAATAGAATTAAAAAAAAAGAAAAAGAAAAAAAAAGGAAAAAAAAAAATAATAATAATAATAACGATAAAAAAAAAAAGAAAAAAGAAAAAAAAAAAGATAAAAGTAACTGCGAGCTTTTCTTCTTCGCGAGTACTTTGTTATTAAAAAGATATAGCGTTTATGCGCGCGCGTGTATATGTGTATGTTTATGTATGTATATGTGCGTGCGTG